>NW_010118261.1:8634-22891 GCF_000699245.1 Pterocles gutturalis | reverse complement strand
CCAGGCAGGCAGCTGGATGGCCAGGCCGGTCCACCCAGGCCGGACCCTGACCAGGAATGTGCCAACACCCCATGTTCTGTGCCCACTCCGAAATATGTCATTCACAGAGGCACCGATTGGCTCAGCCCTGGCCAGCGGTGGGTCTAGCCTGAGGCTGGGGAAACTTCCAGCAGTTTCTCACAGGGGCCAGCTTGGTAGTGATCCTTCGGCCACCCCCCGGCTACTAAAACCTTGGAGCTGGGGGTGAGCCCTTAGCTGTCACTTACAGGAGCCACCACTGCAGCCCCTCCCTTGCTACCAGAGCAGACTGTGAGCTAGTGGATCTCTTAGCACTTACTTGCAGGGGCCGCCACTGCAGCCCCTCCCTGCTACCAAACAAACCCACCACACGAAACCACAACACCTTCATATATTGAAATTGAAAGGGATGACCAAGGAGAAAAAAGGAGAACACAAAATACATGCCATGAAAAAATAAGTGCTTGGGATCCCATGAGCAGCCCCAGAGCTATGGTGGCATTGGAAGGATGGGTTGGTTTGGATGACTGGAACACTGTAATGGATGGCTGCAAGTCCTTTAGGAAGGGCAGCCTGGGAAGACAAGGAGGAGACATTGCTTACTGCACAGAAGAATTAATCAAATGCACAGAGGACTGCTATGAAACAGGTAATAGGTTTGTCCAGAGCTTATGGGTAGGGAACAGAGGGGATATAGTGGTGGATGTCTGCTACAGACCATGATCAAGCACAGCAGTTGAGCAAAGCTGGGTATCTGGAAAAAGCCTCATGACCACAGGGGATACTGCCCTGAAAAGCAAAGAAACTCAGAAGAGATGTCTTCCTAGGCAGCCTTCTCAAGGGGTAAAAAAGGACTGTTTCAGTGCTCAAGAAAATGAACATGAGTCAGGATGCCATCTGGGCTAAGTATGTAACTCTCAAGTGAGTTCAAACACAAAGAAAAGAGGTGGAGGCAGGGACAGGCTACCCAGAGGCAATGCACAAGTAACACCCAGAATTATTCCAGGGCAAAAGTTTAGAAAGCCAAGCACAGCTGGATTTGGCATTGGATAGATGTGAAGCACAAGAAGACAACCTTCTATAGGTTCTTTGGCAGCAAAAGGAATACCAAGGAATATGTTGGCTTACTGCTGCCTAGGAGCAGTCAAACTAGTGGCAAAGGACTTTGAAGAGTCTTTGGTTCTCAAGGCCCTCTTTGCATCAGTCTTTATTGGCAAGGTTTGATCTCAGAATTCCCAGTCTCTGTTCTTAGTAGCAGCATTTAGAAAGAGAGGTAGAGGAAGCCAACATACATATCTCCTCCATGACAGAGAATTCAGGGAGGGAGCTGAAGAAGTCGGCCAACGTCACACAAAACTGCTCTTGGTGTTCAGGAGAGGCTTCCTATGACTGGAAAAAGAGGAATCTTATGCCCACTTCCAAAAAAGTAATGAAGGAACAACTATAGCCTTGTCAGCTCCACATCAGTAACTGGGAACATTATGGAGCAAGTCCTCACAGAAACCCTTTCCAGGTACATGAAGGACAAGAAAGTCATTGGGAACAGCTAGTACGGATTTACCATGAGCAAATGGAGACTGACCAGCCTGATTGTATTCTGCAACAAAAATTATGGGCTCTGTGGATGAAGGGAAAGCAGTGGATGTTGTATACCTTTACTTTAGGTTTTACCTTGACAGGACCTTCCATAGTAAACTTACAGGAAAACTGGGGAAACAGACTGTGAGGATTTACTGCAACATGGATAAAAAACTTGCTGGGTTTTTTGAATAACACGGTAGTGATCAGTAGTTGGAATTCCTGGCAGCCATATACAAATAGTATTCCTCAGGAGTCATACTGTTTAATGTCTTTATCAGTCATCTGGATGAGGGGAAGGAGTGCACTCTTAGCAAACTGATGGGTGATATGAATTTTGGGGAGAAGCAGCTGAAAGACTGAAGGGCAGGACTATTAAGCTGATGATCCTCAGCAAGCTTCAGCAGTGGGCTGATAGCAACCTCTTGATGCTCAAAAAAACCAACCATGGAGTCCTGCATCTGCAATGGGATAACCTCACACATATATTGGGGCTGACTGGCTGTGCAGCACATCTGCAGGATGGGACCTGGGAATCCTGACAGATGTGTTTAACATGACTCAGCAACACACTCTTATGGCAATGGGAACCAGCCCCATACATGCGTTACAGGACAGATAAGAGGCTGAGCAAACTTCTTCTTCCTTTTCTTTTTGCACTTGTGAGACCTCATCTGGAGAGCTGTGTCCAGTTTGGGGCTCCCCAGTACCAGAAAATACATGGACATGGATCATGTCACATAGATGTCTGAGGGCTGGAGCACAAGATGTAGGAGAGGAAAGGAGAAAGAACAGGCTTGTTCAGTCTTAAAAAGGGAAGGGCAAAGGAGATTATCTACACCTACCAGAGTGGATGAGGATAGATTTAGCAGTACATAGTGACAGAGCAAGAGGCCATGCAGATGCCTGGGTAAATCCCAACGGTTAAGCTCTGGAACAAAGTGCCCAGAGGGGCTGAGCAGCCTCCATCCTTGGAAAATGTCAAACCTCCACTGCCTAAACCCAGACTGTTTCTTGATATCTGCTTTAAATCTTTGCTGAACACCAGGGGTAATTATTTCTTGTCATAGTCCTAAAAAGCATGCAGAACATTTGCTGACTATTATGTTCATAGCAAAACTTTTACATGCTTGGAGAGTGTCTTCTCTCTCGTCTTTCTCAGCTACGTCTAGATCATTCATCCTTTCCACTTAGGTGTTTTAAACTGATTCTCCCTGGTTTTTTTTTTGTTGGGTTTTGTTTTTTTTTTTCCTCCTTGTAATTCTGTCTGCACCTTGTGGTATCCAAAACTGGAGACTGGGCCCTGGCTCCTGACCCTAGGCACCACACAAGGTGAAAAAACCCCAACCTGCTTCCTATGTCTTAGGTATGATGCTCAGGTTACACCATACAAAAATTCAGTCTGCTTTGCTTGAAATAGCATCACAACATCAGCGTGTATGCTGTTCATGATCAACTGTATGAGCTAGTTCAGCTTCTACAGTAGTGCTATTCAGCTGCATGGTTCCTACTCTGTGTTTTTGTTTTCCTACCCTGCTCCTCTGCAGTTTCATGCACTGAAATTAATTTTATGGATTTCAGGGAGTTCCCCCAGTTTTCAAAGGTGCAGAGTTTGTGGTGCTCTTTTCAGAGTCCTCTAAATTGGCACTTGTTCCTACTCTTGAGACAGAAGTTATTAACAGAAATGTTGGATTGTGGCATTGCATTGCCCACTACCCCAAATTTTTAGCTAACATCAAGTTTATCTTGAATGACAGACTTCTTCAGCACTGAGGGCAGATAACCAAGACCAAAAAAAAAACCCACCATTTCATGGTACTTTTGACTTGTTCCTCCTGGGTATTGAAGTTAAGCTTTCTGTTCTATTCCCTGAATTTCTTTTTTGGAGGTACTTTCTGAACATTTCCTGTTCTCAGACCTTCTCTGTCCTCAATGAATATTCAAAGAGAATTGTTCCAAGATTATTTTGGCTTATTTCCCTAGACTCTTTCCTGGAATTTCAGCCATCTTGACAATTAAAATATCTTTAACTCTTTATGAATATTAAGTATTTTCTTCCAGACACTGGTCTGTATATTAGTCCTCTCTTTAAAACGGCATTAAATTTGTCTGGTCACAAATAACCATAATTGCAGGTGAGATACAGTATACACTCAAATCAATGCTTAAAAAAAATCCCAACATCAATAGACACTGGTTTTGCTTACAACTGGCCTTTATGTAAACACTTAAAACTGACTTGGTTCTCTTGGATCCTTCTCCTTGCCCTTTCCTTATACAGACTATGTTAAGTAGGTAACTGTGTTCCTTCTACTGGCTTTTGCTTCTTCCATTTTGTCTCTGAAATATCCTTCACTTCACATTGGTCAATGCTTAATCTTCACATTGATATTCATTTCAAACTGGACACTTCCTTGCTATTTCAGTACAGTCATTTACTAAACTCTTCTCTAGCAAGTAATCTGACATAATTGATGTTTCACAAGCTCCATGTGGGCTGACATTACTGAAGCTGTGCTTTATGTTGTTAAGGTAGAAACTATGTATTTGTTTTCAGAACAGAAGCTTGCTCTTAGTATTGACAGGAATTTTTCAGGACAGGGATTTGGTTGTACATACTCATAACTGAGCCAGTTCTGTAAGAACAGTAAGAAAAAAAATCCATGGACATCCTAAGGACTGAAGTTTTATATTTTTTTTAAACATTCTGATTTGATGGTAAATATGCAAAGGCTATAAACAGGTATTGTTTAGGAATGTATTACTTAAATGCAGATATTCGGAGGCTGGTATTCACATACACTTCTCTCTATCCACTGAACAGGTGCAGCTAAAGACAAAAAATTGATAGAAGGGAAGCAGCCTGTCCTTCATGGCTAGCTTAACATGAAGCAGGAGGAAACAGAGAAATAATCTTCATAGTTCTCATTGATCTCCCTTTATAATGTTGCAAGCTAGAAAGCCAAGCTATTTATTGACTGAACTTTGGATAACCACCTCTGCTTAGCTCAGCTTTCACGAGCAAATCTCACAGTTCAGTGAAAATGCTGCATGCTGTCAGAAAGTGTAGGAAGATGTGAGGTTACAAACAGATGTCATTTTTCTTCTTTACCAAATAAATTCAAAAATATTCAAGGTTAACCTTATCACAGCTGATGACAAAGTAGAAAGTGTTGGCATGCCTCTGAACTTACACTTCTCCCATTTTTATTGACAAATGAGCTAAGATATTTGTCAAAGACTGACAAAATACAAACTTACAAGAATGGAAATATTCAAACCGTAATAATTTATCTGGACGAAGTCCTGCTTGCCTCCTGAAGTTCTCAGACCAAATGTAATGATGTTCGTACATTCATGTTGCATTTGTCAAACAGACTTGCAGAGTAATGTCACATAAGTTCCAGCCTGGCATCCTCTGGTCACAGTGGTTTCTCCCTGGGAAGCTCTGCATCTACAAGACATGTAAGTCTGGATTCTGCAAATGGGGCTGCGGGACCTGCTCCTGGGGGCTGTGCCATGCTGTCTTAGGCACAGTTGCTAGGTTCACACAGGGAGGGCAATGCAGCCCTTGATGTCTCACTCCAGAAATTCTCAGCAACCTATATCAATACGGCTATGCTACCAAGAAAAGTCTAAGGTCATGTATGTCTCCTAGACCCATTCCATGGAAGGAAACTTGTTGTTATCCTAAGAGCTTTGGTTAGAAACCAGACCATGCTCAGCACTCAGTGAAAACACATCTCCAACACACCTTTGTTGATGTACCCAGAGGTGGTGGAAATTTTTTTACAGACTCCAGCTCTAGAGATGAACATTTGAGCAAGACCTGTTAACTAGGTACCCAGTGACTTGAATGTTACTAGGAGTAAAGACATACTCTCATTTTCAACCTTCTTTATAATACAGGAAGGTTTAAAAAATATTAGATCTCAGTTCTACAGGAAGAAGAAAAGAAGAGAGTAGAACTTACAGATAACTGGAGTAAAGGAGAAAAAAAAATGAAATTAAGACTAAAAAAATAATTTTAAAACATTATCAGCAGACAGGGATCAGGTCTTCTTTTAAAATTCCATAATTAGACACTCAAAATCTCAGATACCCAGCTTTAACTTTTAACTCCAGGACCTTTTCTGCCCAGCTAATGGCAGCTGTTTTATCCTAATGCTATTCAGGCTGTTTTTCCCCACAGCTGATCTGATATACCTAGCTGTCACTGCTGTCTTTGAGTGACAAAGAAACACCATGGAGTTTCAAATCTAACCTTAATGACCATTTATATTTATCTAATCTGATAAAAATCTAGGGCCTGAGGTTTTTCCTCCCCCAGTCAATGCAGACCACCAAGTTCCCTCCCCAGGGATAATCAACCATAGAGGGATCCAACAAGGCAGAATCACAATTTTTTCCTTTCCCTTTGGAGCCCCAGTGAGAGTGTACAATTTCTAATGCAAGCCCTCTGTTCTGGAAGAAATTCATTTCCAATTTGTATCACATCAGTTGCAGTGTTAGAAAGTTGGTGGACTTTTGCTGGCATTTTCCTAAAGTTCTTAAATTCATCACGTCTTAAATCCAGTAGATAAATATTCACAGGATTTTCAGTTTAAAACTGGTCTTTTGGGGTGCTTTTTATGAGCAGATTTATAAAAGTGCTGCCTGGAATGCAAAGTAATAGCATCTTGGATTAACAAACATCAATTTTAAAAATAGCTGCTTTTAATTACTGAGCTCTAAATCAGAAAGTCAGTGCAACATCAAGGGGCTGCTTTTCTCTATTGAATGTGAATAATATTTAAAAGTGAGATGTCTTCTAACCCTTTAATTTACACCTTCTAGGGATAGTTCTGACTCACAGTCTTAATTTCTCTCTATTTTTTCCTCCATGGGTTGCGAAACACATTTCAAAGCCTAGAATAAGTGTAGAGACCTGATCCAAAATTCCTTGGCAAATCTCCCTCCTATTGTGAGGAATACTGGCTGCCAAGGGTCCAAGACTGAACTCTGTAGAGACAGAGTATTCCCAGCACTTCTTGGTCACTTCAAATATCTCTTGAAAATCTGGTCTTTGTATATCAAGTGGCTGAAGCTTTCCTGTTTGTATTGTCCTGCAGCAACATTCCTTTATCCTTAACTTGGACATTTCAGAAAATGAGAGAAATGCTCAGCTTTTATGTGGCTGTTCTACCTGAAACATAGAACCTCAGTGTGCCCCAAACTCACATAGAAGAAAGGGTTTGCATTAAATGTTACCACCATCAAGCTGTGGTACTCCTCCGAAAGATACAGGGGAAGGCTATTATAATTATATAAAATCAGCTGAGGCAAAGGCACATTTTACAAGACTCACAGTCTCAGTGTTGCTGCCACAGAGCTTCCTGAGATAAATAAGTTTCATTCACAACCAAGACAAGTTTCATTCAGTCATTTGTTACATCCTACTGATGACTTGTAACTTCCAGTATGTGAGGTTTTTTCTTAACTAATGGAAAAAACATCTCTCAACTGTGATTTTATCTGAAGCCAATTGACTCCAGAATGCAAAAGGCAAGCGGTGTGGTGGGTGATCACTAACCTTTTGACAGTATATGGTTTGGTATGGGGGAACATTTATTAAACAACATTAACTTGACCTAAGACTGACTTTGAAGTTTGATCTCTAGCAGGAAGACCTATCTAATGATTAAACCATGGAATTAGGCTCTAAGAACCATAGCTAATAAAAGCCTTGCGTGCTTATAACTCGGATGCTGCAATTCTTCATTTTAGACATATGCTGACCACAATGAAATCCAAGGACTGAGGGAGATGATTTAAAGCCATTCACTGAGCAAAGAGCTGCTTCCAGCCAGGTCAAAGAAAGAATTAGAACAGGAGCAAAGGCTGGACTCTGACCTCTTGAGAGGCTGGGTGCCTAAGGGAGTCATATGAGGTGACTTGCAGCAGGGCAAGATTCATTGGACCAGAAGGGGAGGTCTTAAAGCAGCTGACTCAATTTTTCTCAGCTGTGGTACACAGCTGAGGGCAGGCAAGTTCTGCTTTAGGAGGGCTGTTTTATCCTGGGCAATCACAGAAGAGAAGAATGGGAATGACCCTGGGATCAGAGACCAGGACCTGGGGATCCCCACTGAGGCTGTGATTTAGAAAGTGGGGTGCTGCTTGGGGAGGACAGATGCTGTCAGGGGTAGAAGGGAAAAGGAAGGTCACCACTCTCCCCTTTGCAGAGCAGATTGAGTTGTCTGAATGGATGGGAAGACATATTGCTGGCTTTTTTTCTCTCCTCTACCTGTAACACAAGTCTGGAAGCCTTAGAGAAGGCGTCCTCCTGTAGTGGCATGATAGGACTCCCAAAAATGCTTATCACTTGCCTAGCCCAAGAGAAATGAAGCACTGTTATAGCATAGAGTTTAATGTGTTGTAATGAATCTTTAATTTTTTTCCTGTAGCCAAATATACATGAGCTAAAATGGTTACAGTAAAGCCAAAAAGGAGCTTCAGAGTTTAACAAAACCAGCTTAAGAATATGCATATTTGGTGAGACTTTTTTTTTCAATGGATTTAAAAGTAACTGTTGGAACACCCTTGCCATTCGCAGTATGGTGTCACATAATAATTTTGTTGCCACTACCAAATTTTAGACACTGAGGCCTAGATATTTGAAGACATTTAGATACTCACTCCTCTGACTGCAGTGAGGGCTTGGGAGGAGATTCAGCTGCCATTCACAGATGTCTTGAGCCTTTCCAGGTGCACCCAAATCATCTGCACAGGGCAGGAAGATGTGATGCAGCACCTGCAGGAATCCCGTACTCTGCTGGAGAGGCAGCTGAGGAGGACACCCTACAGGCAACACAATGGCTCTGGGCATTCACAGCGAGGCACCTGAACCACTTTCTAGGTTTTTGGGGGCAGTGTTTGGCACAAGGGCAGAGATGCCCACACTGGCTCTATCTGAGCATTGCACTGAGCAGCCTGCCTCAGCCCTCGCTGCAGACTTCCATACCACACTGCATTTTGTGGGGGAAGACGGTCTCGGTGGGGAGGATCCGTGTCCAAATTCACAACTTTCCAAGGGAGGAATATATTTATTCTGATCTGTGAAACCTAAGTGAAAATTTGGGTCCTAAATATTATATTTTATTATGTGTTGATAAAACAACACAAAGACTTTCAGTGCTTTATTAAAGGTTTTTAATATGGATGATTGCATATATCCCAGCCAAAATCTTCTCCATCCTACATAGGTATTTATCTCAGCTAGCAGATTTTGTTTGCTCAGATCCAAATTAGAAAGTATTTAAAGCAGATAGCTCATCTCTAAAAATATACTGAATTTACAATGAAGCTTTAACATTCTCTTGCTAAATTTCATACATCTCATTTGATTTCTGAAGAGAAAAGGTAAACACAGAAATTTCCTTCACCAGTTCTCATGCACTGCTTGCAGCAATGAAAGAGGAATATTTCTCATATTACTACCATGTTTTTCAAGCAGAGAACAAATGGCCATTCGCTTTACAGACAAGGAAGACAAATTCCTGAATGCAGTTTGTGCCTTTTTTTTTTTCTTCTTTATTGGTAGGAATGTAGGTTCCTATGTTAATTAAATGGGTGTTGTTCAGACCCAGTTGAATAGAACAGGCAAGGATGGGACCAAATTACTTCTGTTCATCTTAACAGAACTTTTTAATAAAATTTATTTTGCGCAGCTCTGATTCTTGCCGGGTTAAATTATTGCTGCAGCCATGTTCACATTCTTGTTAATGTATTTTAACTGTGGTGCAAAAGGTTAGGGTAATGGGAAGAGCTAAAAGCAGAATGGTTCCAGTGAAACCCAATTGCTGCCTGTATTTAGATAATTTTCCTTCCAAGTGACAGTCCATTAAATCCCTAAATTGTTTTATTTGCCACTTAAGAAAGTCTTTGCTTAGTCTTTAGGTGTCAGGAACTAATGAAAGAAGCCTTAGAAGAAAATATGCAGATTCTGTAGAACTAATATGACATGCAGAGCTTGCACAATGTTATAATTTTTAGCTTTGTAGAAAAGTGAGCTAGTCCATCATAAAATATATTTTTTTACAGAAATTAGAAATATTTATCTCTCTCTTAATTTAAAAAAAAAATGATTTCAGAACTCAGGCTTAGGAAAATGTCCTACTCAGTACTTAAAAAAAATAATTTTTTACATGAAATATATTTGGTATCTTAGTACAATTCTATTATTTTTTGCTGTTGAACAGCAGAATATAAAAATGCTTTCAGTTTTAGTATCACACAGATTTACTTTGATTTGTATCACAGAGTCCAATATAAATAATGTTTTGAAATACTCAGTTATCCAAAACATAAAAGGACTTCTATAAATCTGATTATATGATACCTCCTCTTTCCACCCCTGTTCCTCTTTGTTTCATATGGCCTCAGAGTTACTAGCTCTTCACCTCTTCTCCATCTCGTGGTTCTTCCAGCTACTGTGGCTTGCTGCAAATACTCTTAACCTGATTGGAAAGATAACAGGAATTACTGCAACCATCTTATATGCATCTCCTGAGTTATGCACTCATAACCAAATGTTATCAACACTCATCAGCTGAAGAGTTAAAACTGTCATTATGCTTTTATGTTTGAGTACATTATGCTCTCACATTTGTGTATATTTTTCCTTATGTTTGCACTACTGTTCCACTTGGGAAGAAATATAATTTTGTCTAGTGTTTAGGAAGCTGCTTCTATGGAGCATTAGAGTTTGGTGAGAGAGCCCAAGATGTCCAAGTGCCTTGAGGTTTTGACATTTCACACATGGGTCTGGCTTTCAGAAAGTGCTAAGAAGCTACTCCTGGGAAAAAAATGGATGCCTGAGCCATCCACAACAGGTTTAAACTAATTAAAAAATAAAAGATAACTGTGTGGTCTAATGTCTGTGCTTGGGAGTATGAGAGATTTCAAATAAGGAAAACACAGGGTGCCAGTATGATATGAGAAAATATGCGCAGCAACATTTAAACAGAATTCTTAACTCATTCAGAAAGAAACAGTATACAAAATACCTGTCAAAAGTTGCAGAAGAAACTTTCTGTTATTATGTTAAAAATAAAACAAAACCTTGCTTTTTGTGACAAAGTGTGTAAGGTTTAGCTTTGTTTAGAGTTCCAGAAATATCTCACATCAAATTTATAGCATAGTCCTATTTATGGCAATACCTTTTAAAAGAGTCTGACCTTAAAAATATAACAAGTTAGTAAAGTAGTTGTTAGAAAATACTATTTTCCTCCTATTTAATACAGTGTTCAGTTCAATGCATACACTATACATACGGATCCATTTCTCTCCTAGGACGTGTGGTGTTTCCTGCCATCCATCAAGACAGATGTTGTAGCTGGTGTGTACTTACTTGACTAGACATTATCAGGGAAGCCTATTTCAGGTAACATATACCATTATGAAATATATATTTTACTTGATCCTCTGTCATGACACTTGAAGTTACGGATGTTAATGAAGCACCGCAACACAAATCAATAGAGCAGCTAGTTGTAAAAAAATAGGCTTTTGCCTTTTTTGAGGGGGGTTCTTTTTAACAATATGAGTCGATGAAAGCTATGCTGACTGAAAGACACAAATTTCTCTGTTTGTATACCCAAGCTGATCTGGGGTGTGGTTCTTACAACTGGTACCTCAGTAGTCACTGGCTGCATTTTAATATAAAATTTAAGCAGCGTGTAAAAATTTGCACAGGACCAAAAAATAAGACCAGTCTAGAAACTTTGGTTACGAGCTCTGAAGGTCTTCTGGTCCAACCTCCCTGCTCAAGCAGGGCCACCTAGAGTCAGTTGCCCAGCACCATGTCCAGACAGCATTTGAATATTTCCAAGGATGGAGACTCCACAACCTCCCTGGGCAACCTGTGCCAGTGCTCAGTCACCCTCACAGTCGAAAAGTATTTCCTGCTGTTCAGAGAGAACCTCCTTTGGTTCAGTTTGTGCCCATTCCCTCTGGTCCTGGCAATGGGCACAACTTGAAAGACCCTGGCTCTGCTTTGTTTGCATCCTCCCTTCAGGTATTTATAGACATTGATAAGATCCCCCTGAGCCTTCTCTTCTCCAGGCGGAGCAGTCCCAGCTCTCTCAATCTTTCCTCCCAGGAGAGATTTTCCAGTCCCTTCATCGTATTTGTGGCCCTTTGCTGGACTCTGTCCAGTAAGTCCATGTCTCTCCTATATTGGGGAGCCCCAAACTGGACCCAGCACTGCAGATTGGCCTCACCAGTGATGACACTTCAGCACAGACTCGATAGTGGAAACCTTTGACAGGCAGCTATGCCGGGACAGTCTTTCCTCTTATCATAAAGATTGTTTGCTGCTGTCACTTTGAGGATTAGTAATGCCCAAATGCTCAGCCCAAAGGGTGGGAGGAAAAACCAAAGGGGCTGCAGGTTTCAGCATTGACAGGACTGTTCTGTCACGAACAAAGTCCTTGTCTCCTTAGTTGTACTTTGAAGGGTTTTTAATACAGATTGAAGTTATTATTCTGGTCAGTCTCACCAGTCTGATGTTCAGGAGATTTTTCAACAGATTTTTACAAGTTGGATTCTCTATAGGCTCACTGTAGAGCAGTCTGAACGGCTGATTTTTTTCCTGTTAAGTACCAGGCAACAGCTAGCTAATGCTGTGTGCCACTATTTTCCTAATGTATATAGCCTATATAATCTGTATGAGTTCCTTAATATTTTGCTGTGTGAAGCAATTTCATGAACTGTGAAACCCAAGAGCCTGCAGATGTAGTCAAATCCACTTCCACAGAGCAAAGCAGTGTTATTTAAACACGTGTTCAAATACGTCACTGAATTTGGCATGTTGTCGCTGAGTTATCCCCTCAACAGGAAAATACAGGGTAGAATCATCAGTATAGACAGGTTGCTATCAGCAGGATCACCATGCCCCAAACTTCTGCAATATTTTTATTGTTTCAGAGTTTGGAGTATTTAATAGGAACATCGTGGCCCACAGTGGTACCCGACGGGTTCACAGTCACCTGTGGGAGGAGGGCCCAGCCCACTGCTCCGGTTTGGCACAAGAATGGCCACTGTTAGGTTGGTTGGGTGGATGTCCCATTCTCCTGAGAGGACACATCCATTGGGGAACCATCTTGTGGGACTCACATCTGCCAAATGCAGGAGGCTGCCATGCACCTGGCCCCTCAGCCCTGCTCTACCATCCGGCTCCTTCAGCTGGGGATGCTGCTCACAAAAATCAGTGTTTTATCAGCTTCTGCAGATAGGCCCACAGAAATGCTCAGGTGTGTTGGGTCCCTTTACTCCTCTCTAAGCACCATATGGAAAATTGTTTCTGGAAATTATGTGGCAAAATTAATTGAACAAATTGCTGCCTACACTTTCCTTTTATGCAGCACCAGAATAGAGGCTACAATACTTGCTGCCACCCCAGTGAGCAGCCTGTAACATACTCCTGTACTGTTAGGTACTCCAGCTGCTGCCTTCTCACGCCATGAGAAGTGGAGTGGGACATGCAAATGCAACACATTTGTGAAAATATTTTTGAGTGGAGACAAGTTCCTTTTTTTTTTTTTTTTTATAGTAATTTTTGTTTTTCCTGAGAGAAGCTAACCAAACAATATAACCCTACTATTTGCAGTCCATGTAGCACGGAGTCTTTTCCTGCACGAAAACTGTGCCACAGTCTCTAGGCATAGCCTGAAATAATAATAAAAAAAAAGTCTAATATCAGGCCAGTAAATATAACTGTATTTATCTTAACAATAACATCTTCTTTGTGACACACCATTTTCCTTTCCTTCCTCATAACTTCAAGAAAGAGCTTTGGAAAACCTGTTTTTGAAATACCTCTGTGTATAGAGCTTATTAAATTAGTCTGCTCCTCTCAGTATATAAAAAAACAGATTAAAACTCAAGTCATTTCATGGTCTGAAAAGAGTGTCAATAAAAGTGAAATAATGTTTGTACAGTTTAGTAAGGCGGGTTAACCTTTTGAAGAACACAGCAAATGCTTTGTGGAAAAAGAAATTACATTCACGTGCCCTTTTGGCTTCACAGAGGTAGTTTTGTAATATAACATGAAAGAGCTGCAAATACATGTACTGAATGGCAAGTATGCTGATTGTGGCCCTGTGGCAGGTTTAAGAAAGGCGACAGTCAGAGCACACAGAAGAACTGTCTCAGAGATCGGTTGCCGTGTCAGTTTTGACATCTGTTTTGGAAGAATTTTGTCTCTCTCTAAAGCAGTGTGATCCTCAGTGTACAGTCGCTTTGGAAGTGTTAGCTAGTCCACATTGAGCTGAGCACACTGATGCTTTGAAGTGTCAAAAGCTGCTCGAGATATTTTAGCAACATATAAAACCGTTTCCTTTGACAGAAGATTCAAGACAAGGCTGTGGGAGAGTGAAATTTCTTCTTGAAGATTACACCCATTGCTATATTAAGTGGCAGAAAATCTTCCAGTCACTCTAGCCTTTGGAAATTATGATCTAAAGTCTAAGTCAATGTGCTCGCATTCTTCCCCTGACTCTGTGGCTGGGGCTAGGAAGTGTCTCCATTGAAACAAACTGACCACTGCTGTAGGAGAGGAAGGCTCTGGGCTTGAAAGAGCCCAGAGGTGTGTCTATCCAAAATGGGGAAGGCAGGGGGATGT
>NW_010118261.1:0-8603 GCF_000699245.1 Pterocles gutturalis | reverse complement strand
AGAGCGTGGAGAACTCCACGCAGTTTAATCACTTTCCTGCACACATTTTATTCTGTTCCCTGTAATAGCTTATTGTAATCTAAAAAAAAAAAAGTCCATTATGAACCTATTTTTTTTCCATTCTGTTAATTTGAGGGACTTTTACAATTAGAATTCTTAAACCAAACTCATTTAATGTACAAAAAGACAGAATTACTGCTAATTAAAGATAACAGTAGATCAAACACATAAAACAACCACATGCCGTACAGAATATGATTGCAACAGCCAATGTATTGAATAGTGTGAGATATATCCTCTGTTGCTGATGGGAAAATATGCTGTGTCTTCTCTGATATTGCAGTTTCCTCCCTTACTCACGTATCCATTTTTTTTATCCATTTTTAAAAATACTGCCTTCCTGCAGATTAGTTGTGGGCAACAAGGCTTTTCATAGCTTGGCTCTAATTCCCCATTATGACACAGCACTTTGTCTTAGGCATTGCATTGCAAGCAATAGCAAAGATGTACTTTCCACCAGTAAACGGTGCACAGGCACCAGACCCAGTCCTTCTATTAACACTGTCTATTTAAACAGCTATGGATGGTCCATCAACCCCTTCTGCTAATGGAGAACAGCATACAACTCTCGTTGCTACTTTTCTTCCCAGTTTTCTTCATCCTCCAATTTTGTTTCCCTTACAGATGATGACAGAAGGCCACAATGGAGCAGAGCTGGTTAATAAACAAGGCATAAAACAAATTAATTATTTAAGTTTTAAAACACACTAACTCAGTCACTTTGAGAGGAATTTTTAGGTAATGAATTAACTGATTAACATCCAAACTTGTGTATGTCTCTAAAGAGTCAGTTCACTAGTGTTCAGCTCCCTGTCTCAATGATAGGCAGAGACATATATTATCTTGGCATCAAATTAGATGACAATTTAAATCTGCTAGCTGAATTCAAGCTCCTCTTCAAGAAAATCTCTGAATATATGAATAGATGCTCAATAAGACAAAGCCTCAAAGTCTGTTATAACAGCGATGACACTGATAGTGACTGGACTGAACTTTTACTCCAGGGAATACACCGTTCACCAGAAAGCCTGAGCTTAAGCTCACTTTACTCCATGTAAATTAAATGAGATTCTGGAGGGTTGTATATGAAGTAGTCAAGAGGGTCTAATTTTGTCTCAGCTGTGACTCTCATTTATGAGGATGTGGATATATACTTGAACTGGCATAATGTGAATAGTCACACTAAAGTGTGAATTTTGGGAGAGTCAGTGACCTTCATATTTCAGACCATTGCTACTAGCACAGAAATAAAATTCTAGAACAAGGATACAGCTCCTCTCTTGGGGGACTTAGAAATGTTTTAGGATACTTTGGCTGCTGGCAGATGCTAACTAAGCTAGAATGATAAACATAGCCTTCAAGTGATTCTTTTTGTAGATGCTGTTCATCTGCCCAGCTTGCTGTAGCTAAACCAATGCAAAAACCAAAGCTGTGCTAAAGACATATAAGAGCTCCTGTGCAAGGAATACATCCGTTCCCATTTAAGAAGCAAAGCTACCTTTATTCTCAATTATAATGGACTCAGGCCTTGCTTAGAAAGTGTAGAAGGAACATGAAAAAGGAGTGTTAACCTTCCCATGCCAATTTTGCTCACATTCAAGGCTCCTTGGGCTGTCAGAAGGGGACAAATCCATTGTTCACCAGAATCAGGCCCACTATATTTAATAGCACAGGGGAATATTAGAAATTTGTCCAAGAATGAATAAATCAATGAAAAAAAAGTTAGGCATTAATTAGATTTGGATTCTATCACACAACTCCCAGATCAAGGACCTTATAACTAAAAATGAGTTTACAGATTTCAGTTTTCCCTTTATGAAAGAGTCACCCGTGCTATTTTTATCTCCAATTGTTCTTGGCAATCCATGCCAATATGGGAATGCTCTGGATTTTGGTCCAAAAACCCTTCAGTAAATGACCTCATTAAAATATAGCAGTATAGCAGAAATTGGCACAAAATGTCTGCAGCTTCCGAAAGGCTAAATCCCCCAGTATACCCAAATACTTTGACAACTGGGGCCAAATGTAGATATAGGAGGAGAGTCTCTGTTACTTATGCATGTAAAAGTGGTATAATTTAAACCTTGACTGTTGCTAGGTTTATTCTGGTTTATGTTGTCACTTGATTGCAATAAAGGTCCTACCAGGGTTGCTTTTCCAAAATGAATGTTTAAAATCCATGAGAATAAGTTGGGACAGCTCTCTACTTTGTAGACATAGCCTTGTTTTTGTAGCTACTTTTAATCATCATGATACAAAAGACATGGATTCAGAAGCATACACGGCACCGTTTGTGAGAGAGGTCCCAGGTCACCCCTGTTCACATAAGAAAACAACAACAACAAAAAAAAACAGTGGTGATTTCATTCACATTTCTCAGCATGTCTGACTCAGAACTAGAAACACTGCTATAAATAACATGGAAAAATGCAGATTGTTACTAAAAGCTAAGGGCTAATTTTCCCTTAGAAAAGGATCACTCAGGTACAAGCATCCCTGGTTTTCTGTTGCTCAGAGCACCAACATGTTGTATCTTCAGTGTAAACTTCTGAGAAGTCATGATGTTGGGACGGCATTTAAAAGTTAACATTTCCTCTTGCGTTTTGTATCAAGTCAAGCAACTGCAGGACAGATTCTTTTATTTTGCTTCTATGACCTAGTACACTTCCCTATATTTTTATAGGTTTAAAGGAAAAGATTTTTTTTAAAGGACCATAATAAAAGCTTCTTTTGGAAAATGTATGTTTACCTGTTTAAACAGAAATGCCTACAATTATGATTATGTGAAGTTATTAAACAAATATTTTCCATTTTTCTTCTAGAGTATTTTTTCAGTGCTCTTGGCATCATCTCCTTCAGCATTTCCCATTACAGCCAATTATTTTATTATGTCACAGTAATACCCTGGAGTCACTTCAAAATGGAGGTTTCCCTGGGCTCAGGGACTGTTCTTGCTGCAAGGAGCTGTTGATTTCATTAAGAAAGATGGAGAAAGGGCTCAGACCAAGGCAAGCTTGCTGTCGCATGCCATGGCAAGCCCAAGGACAGCACCGGGAAGCCCAGTTGCTCAGGCAGGGGCCCCTCACTGCTTCACTTCATCCCCTTCAGCTACAGGCTGAAGGGGATGAAGATGCCAGCCCACCTGCACGTGGCTGCCTGCTTCCTTCAGCACGTCACATTGGAGAGGTAGCCCAGAGGCTTCCCATGCTTATTATACAACGTCCAGTGCATGTTTTTGGACAGCGTTGGGCTTGGCATGCAGAAGTGCTGATACTCTGCTCACAGGGTGTGGTGGGTCAGCCTTGGCTGGCTGTCAGACACCCACCAAGCTGCTCACTTCCTCCCCCTCCTCAGCAGGGCAGGGAGCGAGGGATTAGTGCAAGGTGTCATGAATGCAGCGCAGCAGCAGATTTTCTCTTTGGTTTAATTTCTTTCATTTTCCCCTCAGACCTATGAGTCACTCCCCTCACTTGATTAAAATTAAATCAGGTAAAAAGTGATCTGACTGTTAGTTCATCTGAAAACTGACCTAGGGGCTCAGAGTGCTTCAGTGAAGTTCATTCACAGTCATTTCTCTTTCTTCATTTTGTATTTTTTTAATGGAACTGTCCCATAACGCACCCACCTTTACTTTCCACAGAGCAGTAATCATTTTTCAGTCAAGGCAGGAACTGTCCCCATGGGGTCTTCCTTCACATGAGATTCCACGCAGCATGGACATGCTTTGAAAAGGGGAGTTTGAGCATCAGCTCTCTTTCACAGTGCCTGACCAGGAATGGCAGGATGAGATCCTCCTAGGTGCCAGACAGAAAGAGACAGTATACTTTTGGTGTTTCTAAAACAAGAGGATGTGAGTGCACCCCTTAGGCTATCTGTCCTCTGATCACCTGTACACTTTCCTACACCACCTCCCTTATTTCCCCCTTTTTCCTAGTCTACATGACAGCTGAATGAGTGAGGAACTTTAGAGGCAGTAAAGGAAGGGAAGAAAGAGAAAAGACTTGGACTGCAGTGGGATTGGTGTTGCGCCATCAGCACTAGACTGACAAAAAAAATGGTCCACAGAGCCCACTCCCCTTCTTAAGACATTGTTGGAGAGAAACCACAGTCTCTTCACCTTGCTTACCATCATCTTGAGCACTGATGTGCAGACTCCCAGATCCTGAGGAGGGAACCTTGGCTTGGAGACTCGTGCTAGAGTGTGAACGTGCCAGGTGGAGGACAAGAAAGGGTGAGGTCAGGGCAAGGGAGGTGTACGCTGTCCCTCTTCAAGCACGCAGGCAGTTTTGACGAAAGAGCATGCCTTGGAAGTGTATTGACTTTTTCATAGAGTGTCCTGGGGGAGGTAGAGCCACAGCTGCTGTGCTGGGTGAGTGCCTGTCTGGATTGCATTTGCTCCACCACCTCTTGCAAATGGGAAATTATATTGTCCATTGTAGAACCAATGACAGACTTCAATAGCAAACAAGTAAGCAAGGGCATGACTGCAGCTCTGCTGGCTCTATTTTGACCAACTGCAGCTCCATGAAGAGAAAGCCCAGGGGAGAAGAAAGGACCTAAGCCCTTGTAAGAGACTTTTCAGCAAAAGGGAAAAGAAAATTTGCTGCTTACCCTGCTTACTTATAAAGAATAAGGAAGTAAATAAATAAACAAAAACTCTACTTTCATCCTTTTCTGCTAGCAGAGAGATATATCTGAACTCTAGTTTTAGATCAGAGGATTGCAGTTTATTTCTAGACACTGAAATTTATACAGAAACCTACAGGTTTTCCTGTCTAAATAAAGTATGGGAGAAAAAGCTGTAAGGCATACGGTAGCCTTAGAAATCTTATACGCACGTGACAGTGAAGATGAGAGAAAAACAGCTACTAATGCCTAACACGTCGCTGAATAATCCACTCCATTACTGCACTAGTACCTTGAAGGAAATCATGCTTGTGTGAATGTGGCACCATGAATGACAAAAATAACCTTGGATCCTCAAACAGCTGAGAAAGAACTAATCAATCATGTTCTGTTTCTTTCTTTTTAAACAACTATTGCTGCTGATAACAGGTAAGCAAATAGAATTTATTCTCCCAGTGGAAAAAAAGCTGAATTAGTTGCCTGATGATAAGCTTCCGTACTGTGAGCAAGTTGACTGCAGATACTTCAAGCTTGAGGGTATGTATATGGTCAGAGGAATCCCTTCTGATGAAGCAGTGCATTTGGTTTTAAAGGCTGTCCAGCTGATGATGCTCAGCCAGCAGGGATTTGCAGGCTACATTTTGGTGCCTCCCTCCCTTACAGACCTGGCTTGGCAGCACCAGTGCTTTCCATTTGGCCAGGCATTCCCTGCCCAGGAACTCAGGACCAGGCTTCACAAATGTGGGAGTCAAACCCTTCTGAGCAAGTCTAATCCTGTAGACACTGCAAAAAATCCTTCTGCAAGCTCCCATATGTCGAGTGAATCTGTTTGGTCCAGGGTAATGGGGCTTGGGTGCTTACACTCAGGTGACTGATTGATTGACTGAGCAACTGTGAGTGAGTGGGAGTGTGGGCTGGGGGAGTCTGGTCATGTACTTGCCACTGGTCAGGTTTGGTAGCAGTTCTAAAGTTATGAATTATTCAGGTCCTGAAAGTTTCATGAAAATAGACACTAATATATGTCAAAAGACCATCTTTGTGCTTCCTCCAAGGGGAAGGCTGCTATGTAAGTTCACACTTTACTAGATATATAGGCCAGATAAAATAAATAATGCCTGATTTGCACAATAAAAAAATAAAGCAGAGATGAGGCAATTTGCAATTTCAGAAATCCCTGTAGGAATTTGTCACTATAAGAATTTTATGAATGATTAGTTACTCGTTACATCATTCCTCCCTTCTGTTCCTCCTCAGATAGTTCCCCTGTTAACCTACTATAAATGCATTTAATTACAGTGGAGCAAAATAAAATGCCTGCTACAGAAATGTGCTTTACAAGTGCTGCAAAAATTGTGAAGACTCATTGCCCTGTGTGTGTTATCAGGCAAAGGTCTTGTGGATGAAATATTACATGATCACTTAATTAAAGACTGTCTCACAGTGAGCACAAGCATGGGGAATGTACTGAGTCCCTGTTAACTCTGGATGATTTTCTTAAATTCTGAATTCTTTGTTCTGCAGCCTTTTCTATTTTTTTTTTTAAACAAAACTGCTTATTTGGAGTTGTTCTGGAGGGCTTAAAGATTTCTTCAGAAAACAGGCATGCATAATTTGAACTTTGTATTAAGCCAGCAGTATTGTTTATCCCCACAAGTACAGCATAAATCTTTGCCTCCTGATTGCTTTTGCTACTGGAGCAGTAGGGGGTTGTGCTAGACTGTAAGCCAGCCATTTGGAAATGAGGGAAGGTGAGATTCACACATTGTTATTGGATTTCTTAGATATTGACTGTCAGCAGAAGGGTGGAGATGCTCCTGGGATCAGCCTGGCTTCTTGGCAGGCAGAAGACCCCAGTTGTTACAGACTGTCTGTCTCCATGCTTTCTCTTCTCACTTCCCTTCGCTCTTTCCCATGGTATCTGGTCTTTTGTCTTCATCCATCTCCACCATGCATCCCTGCATCCCAGCCTTTATCCCATACGTGCTTCTTCTATCTCTCCAGTCCTACTCTAGCCTTCTTTTCCCACATACGGGTCTTCCCTCAGCAATGTCACCTCCTCAGATGCATCTCTTTTCAGGTCCTTTCCACCTTCAATCCCAGGCCGGACCTCCTGCCCCTTCAGCTGGCAGGATCCCCCATGCCATGGTGATGGGATCCCTCCTTGCACTTGCGCCCGGCCACATGTGGCTGGGGAATAAGCTGGCTGCAGGCAGCACTTCAGAAGACAAGCTGCCTTCCCTAAAGCTCTGACAAGGGCATCCAAACTGAAATAATTTATTTATCATGTGGGCCAAAGGAACAGTTCATGGTGAGGCCCCTACCCAAAGGAGAAAATGCAGATAACCTTCATTCCCTCAAAACCTATGTTGGGTGTCATTGCCGTATTTGCAGGCCAGTATTTGCAGAGGTAGAGAGTTGTGGGGCTATCTCACTAGAGGAGCTCTGAACTTGGCTGAAAGCAAGCCTTTTGTGATTCCCATCCTCACAGAGCCACATAATGGTAGAGAACTGCAATCCAGAAGCAAAGCTTTCATTAAAGCCAAAATAAAACTCATATATAAATAGAATATGAACCAGGTCATTCTTGCCAATCAGAGTTTGCAGACAGTCTGAAATAATAGCTCTGAGCAATACATAAACTGTTTCTATTCTTCTCAATGTGGTGCTAACTAGGAAATCTAATTATCACAATTTAAATGTCAGCATCATTAAATATTTTGCTGCTGAATACTCTAGCAGAAGCATCCAGATAATGTGCTCTTATTACATTCCCAAACCACCTCCCACATTTTTCACTGTGTGCCAGATGCACCACCTGTCTGCCCAGTCACCAAAACTGCCAGATTCCTCCCAAATATTCCTGGGTTACAAGATGATTTGGCATTGTCAGTCCGACAGCCTAGGACACATCTCGAAAAGGAACAACTGGGGAGAAGATAAATAAAAATCAGTGCTGAAATGAAGAGCACAAGGAATATTTTGCAAGCAGTAGCGCTCATTTAATTCAATATAATACTGATTTTAATATTCATTTTTATATTCAGTTTGATACAATAAGATATTCATGACTGCATTTATCTGGATCTGCTGGCATTTCAGACAGTTTCATTCCAGTTTGTTGAAGAGCTGGTAACAAATATGTTGGCTAGAAAAATAATGCAACACATAAAGATAAATATTTGTCAGAAAAATAGTAGACAGTAGCTGCCACTTCCTCAGTACAAGCACTTTTCACTGATTGTCGCAGATGCTGTGCCAGAGGCCACATTCCACCTTGAGCAAATGGCCTGAACAAAACTATCAAATAAACTCTTGATTTATTTCATCATCCACCCAAAGCTTTTTTTCAGTTGAAGCTAAGAAGATTTGCTTGAAACATTTGAATCAATTGGTTGTTTCAAATAAAAGTTGAACTTTCAGACTTACTTTTCATCAGCAGCAATAATAAACTGCATCCTTTCAGTTACTGAGATACAAATTGAAAATTGCATTCAATAATGTCCCAGAAGATGATCTGACACAGAGGAATGTATTAAGCAAAGACTCACTACATCTTTTTATCCTTGATGGAGCAGATCTTCCTAGAAACCATGTTAAGGCATGTACGAGACCAAGAGGTGATCCGAGATAGCCAACATGGCTTCACCAAAGGCAGATCTTGCCTGACCAATCTGGTGGCCTTCTGTGATGGAGTGACAACATCAGTGGACAAAGGAAGGGCAACAGATGTCATGTACCTGGACTTGTGGAAAGCTTTGACACGGTCCCTCACCACATCCTTCTCTCTAAATTGGAGAGGTATGGATTTGAATAATGGACTGTTCGATGGATAAAGAATTGGTTGGCTGGTTGCAGCCAAAGGGTTGTGGTCAACCTATGAGCTGTGGTCAGCTCTATGTCTGGATGGAGGCCGGTCA
>NW_010118260.1:0-5931 GCF_000699245.1 Pterocles gutturalis | reverse complement strand
CTGTGAAATACCTCCATGTGTCTGTGGGTTTATCTTCCCACCTAGGAGCAGAGTTGTCTGCACGGGGTTTCTGTCTTTGGGGGGGACGGAGTCCAGGTCCCTGTTGCTGCACCTCCTGTACCCGCCCGGGACCTCGGACCGTCTGCGTCACGGTCGTCAGCGCTCTGCAGCCCAGGTCCCTGTGGGTGTCCCCACGGAGGGTGTTCTGGCCCGCGCTGGCACACGCAGCGTCCGTGCCTCGGGGAGGCTCTGGGTGCGCTGGGAAGGGGCTGGTGTCCGCGCTCCAGGTGTGAGCCATAGGCACAGCTCACTGCTCTTGGGTCTTAACTTTTTTAGTTCTGTTGGGGAGGTTAGAGCGAAAGAGGAAGAATGCAGGAAGAGGATTTCATTTTCTGTCTTTAGAGAGGCAGGAATACTTTCTTAGAGAGAAAGCCCTGCAGCTTTCCCTGAGGAGCTCTCAGCTTTCATTTACCCCGGAGCTGGAGGGACTCACGCCTGCTCTGGTGAAGCTTTTCGGGTTTGGAGGCTCGTCAGTTTTCCTTCAGAAGGCAGAAAGCTCTTGGCCAAAACAACCCGTTAGGTTTTCCTGGCCAGCTCTCATCCTTTCCCTGTGTGCCTGACTCGGAGAGGCAGAGCTGTACTTGAACAGGATTTATACCTGCGTACCTGCTGATGGAAAAACGGGCTCTGGACGTGGGAGGGACAAGGCTAGCGGAGACTGTGCTTGTCTTTGTTCTCCTTATGTTTCGTTTTCCTCCCTCTGTCTTTAGACTTTAAAGAGGAAGGAGAAGGAGTATGAACACGAGATGGAGCGGCTGGCCAGAGAGAAGATCGCTACCCAGCAGCGACTGGCGGAACTGAAGAACGAGCTGAGCCAGTGGATGGACATCCTGGAGATCGACAGAATTATCCGACAGACAGTTCAGCCGGAGGATGACCAGGCATCTACCTCCACAGCATCAGGTACCCATAACGTTTCTCTTGTCATCATCACTGTACATCACTGACACAGTTACATAGCGGTGGTGGGACCTTCATTTAGCTCCGTCGCAGTTTCGTTGCGTTCAGAATAAAGTGAAAGGTTTTCAGGTGGTTTGTAGTCCTTGGTGTTGGCCTGATGATACGCAGCCGCTTGGGTAAGTCAACTGAAAACCATGCGTCAGCGTCCGGTAGGTACAAAGCGCGGGTTTGCACGTTCAGTCTGCGGACACCTCGCATGGAGATCCCCGCTTTCAGAAGTTAGGTTTCCTCTTGCGCAACGGTGCATCGCTGCTCGTTAGGAGCGAGTGGTGTGTGAGCATCCCGAGGCGTTTGTGCGTGGATGTGGGAGGGTGTTCAGCCCCGTGGAGATGAAGGAGTTGGTACGGGAAGGATCACCGGAGCGTTTGGACAACGTAAGGAGCCTTCACGTTGTGTGGGAAGGATTCACGGTGGAGATGAAGCGATGCTAACAAATATCTGACCTGCTGTTCCCAGGAGAGTGCATGCTTGTCTCCATGCCGGTGATGTGCGGCAGGGAGCGTAGGCAGGCTGTGCACGCGGTGCTTTGCTCTCCAGAGGTGAGGAGAGGTCCACAGCCAGTGGCAGCAGTTCCTTCAGATCGCGACAGCATTTGCCCTTGGCACTCCAGGCAGACGAGACAGCGGGTTCCAGGAAGGGAAAACCCCAGTTTTCTGGCTCATTCAGGCTTGTATCGGGCTCAGCACCTTTGAACAGCCGCGCAGACTCCGAGCAGAGGCTGGTGGAAGGGAGAGCAGGAGGGCTGTGTCCACAGGAGTGCTGGCCGCTCGCCTCTCCCGCCGGCCCCTGCGGAGGGTGATCGCTTCCAGCTGCTGCTGACCACAGAGCTGGCGGAAGGGAGGTGTCTTCCCTGCTTCTCCTGCTGCTTCTGCATCTTCTGGGGTGTTTAACCTCTCCTGCATGGCTGGCCTTAGAGCAGGCAGGGCCAGGCTCTGCAGGGTCAGCACATCCCCGTGGTGCTTCCATAGTTCCTGGACGGGACCAGAGCCCATTTCCCTGAGCCAGATGAGGAGCTCGCTGCCAGGTTTCTCCATGGCTGTTTCCTTCCTGCTCTGGGAGCAGCAGCAGTGGTACCGATCGGTGGAACAACCGTACGGGAAAGGAAACTCGGTTCCTCTTCCCAGCAGGAGCCGTCCTCAGCACAGTGCTCTCCGCCTGCCGCTGCTCGCGGTGCTTCCCGTGCTGGGCGAGATCTCAGCCTCTTGTGAGCCCTGCTCTAGCTGGGGCTGTGGGCTGGTCACGCCTGCCTGCCTCCGGGTCGTTGGGCTCTAAGCAGGGAGGACGGTCATGCTGCCTGCTGGGGCTCCGTGGAGCTGCGATGCCGTGCCGTGCCGTGATGCCGTGCTGCAATGCCGTGCTGCAATGCCATGCCGTACCGTGATGCCGTGCTGCGATGCCGTGCCGTGCTGCTGTGCCGTGCTGTGATGCCGTGCCATGCTGCGATGCCATGCTGCAATGCCGTGCTGTGCCGCGATGCCATGCCGTGCCATGATGCCATGCCGTGCTGCAATGCCGTGCCGTGCTGTTCCACCTGCCCGTAGCTCCATGACTCTTCCTGCTGTTGTCTCTTCCACCTGAACTGCCTTTCAGGGAAGCCAGTTAGTCCAGTCCGTGCTCTGCTTTCTTTTTTATGGGAGTTTCTTCCTTTGTGTTTTTTCCAGAGGGTGAAGACAACATGGATGAGGACATGGAAGATGACAGGCCAGTGAACTCGTTACCAAAACTAACCCAGCGCCAGCACCCGGAGCTGCTGAAAGCCGTCCCTTCCGCCGCTGCTCCCCACCACCCGGCGGTTCTGCCCCAGCACCTCTCCATCCAGCAGAAACAGCCCCCCGCGCACGCACCGCCTCCCATCCAGACACAAGCACTGGTCCAGCCGCAGGCGATCGTCCCCGCACAGACTCAGTGCAATCGACTGTTATTGCCCACACCGCCACTACCCACGCCTCGGTCATCCAGACTGTCAACCACGTGATTCAGGGTCCACAGACCAAGCACATTGCTCACATTGCACCTTCCACCTCCAGCCCCGTGCAACTCACCACTGCTGCTCAGCCCATCGGCCACATCACTGTGCACCCGGCCACCATCAACCACATGGCCCACCTGGGCCAGCAGCTGCCCATCTACCCCCAGCCCGTGGCCGTCAGCCAGCCCGTGGTGAGCCACATCGCCCACACCATCTCGCACCAGCAAGTGAATGGAACCACAAACCTGGGCCAGCAAGCGATGATGGCCAAGCCTGCTGTAGGAACCCAGGTTGTCCATCACCCGCAGCTGGTTGGGCAAACGGTCCTAAACCCGGTGACTATGGTGACCATGCCGTCATTCCCAGTGAGCACGCTGAAGCTGGCCTAGAGGGGATCGTCCGATGGCGAGGTCTCTGTTGGGAACCTTGCCTAAACTCATACATTCCAACCACGTGCGACTCCGCGGGGGGGAAGTGCAGAAATCGCCGTGTGGCGGGCCGCCGGGCTGGGCTGTCCTCAGCCGCCCAGTCACCAGCCTGCCGCGGGCAGCGAGGGACGGGGCCTCTCTGCACTTGAATTTTGCTAATCCGAGAAAACTTCAAAGACAGTTGTTCATGGTGATTTTTTTTCCTTTTATGTGTAATCAGTGAAATATGGATATGATGTTCTTAAGACTTTAATTTTCCCCTTTTATGTGTTGCTTCTTTGTAGAATAAAAATTGCTGATCTCTTTATTGAGACGTTGCGTAGAATGGGAAAAAAAATCACAGAAGTCTATATTTATATATATGTGTGTATGTGTGTGTATATATATGTATATACATATATATATAAATATAACATTTGAAGAAGGCCTTTTGTAAGGTTGATTATTTTGCAGGATTATTAGACAAAATTCATTTTTGGAGGAAGAAGACAGAGTGTCCTCGCTAAACAAGAAACTTTAAGATAGATGGTTTGGTGGACCAGGGTACATATACAGTGACAAAAGAAAAAAAAAAAAAGGAAAACCGTGTTAAAGGTATTTCCCATCAATATATTACATTTCAAAAAACCATCTAAAATCACTGTGACTTGTTATGGCATTTTAAGGAAATTCTCTGTCCTGTCTAATAAAAGGAAAAAGAATACACAACCGGACTTCATCTGTTGCAGTTTTATACATGACTTGGGTTTATAGCTCTGTCAGAACAATGGTGGTTTTTATTATTGGGATGGTTGGCAGTGTATTGTTTGGATGGTTTCTTGGGGATTTTGGTTTTTTGTTTGGCTTGGTTCTGCTGGTGCAATGGCTGATGTTGCAGATCTCTGGGCATGGCACTCCCCGGTCGGGATTCTCGTGACAGCCCCCAGCCCCCAGGTTTCTTGGGTTCGGTTTTGTCTTGCAGAGGCAGATGTTGGACCGCGCTTGTGCCAGGAGAGGTCGGACCAGGCGATCCCTGAGGTCCCTTCCCACCTGGTGTGTTTTGTGCTGGCGAGTTGCAGTGTGTGTGTCTGGCCCGACAGCAGAGCCTGGGACGAGACCAGCAGGGGCTGAGTGGATTTGCTGCTGGGGTTACTGGGCTGCCCACGTTCTAGTGTGGGAGCCGGTGGGTCAGAGAAGGGATGACAGTGCACGGGGCGTCTTCCAAGGTGCAAGCAGGTTTGACATCTTTTTATCTTTGGGGGGAAAAGAAGGAAGTTCAGCCTTGTGCAGGGTGAGGGAGTGCTCCAGGGGATCCGTGTACGTGACTCGTGTCTGACCGGCTGCAGGGAGACGTGCACCGAGGGTCAGCCGTGGTCCCGCGGGACCCTCGTGTTCCATCCTCCCCGGGGCTGGGGCAGGTCCCCCTGGAGCCAGCGAGAGGAGGGGTGAGTTCGGCTCCGCGGATCCTTCCAGCGTGCCCGGGAGGGTGCTCAGGAGGGGTCTGATGGCTGGTTGGGTGCTCTGCTCCTCGCACCGCTCTGTGTCTGCTACTGCTCGTAATTATCTTTTCTGTCTTCCTCTCTTTTTCAAAACAACTACTCGCAGTCCTTAACGCAGGTGGAACTCCCGCTGTTGTGCTGGGGGCAGGACGGGAGCACAGTCCCAGCCGGTGTCTGAGCAGGGACGCTTTGGAGTGACGCGGTCAGAGGAGGCGAGGTGGGGCTGGCATCCCTCCTCCGCTGTGTGTTTCGGTTCGGGTCGAGATCTTCCCCAGGAAAAGGTGATCCGTGGTCTGCCCAAACGCCTGCCGACTCCAGCAGGACTTCAGCCTGGTCGTGGGCTGCTCTGAGCAGTGGCAGAGGTTTCACTCAGCTTCCCAGTTCCCTACCGTCCGTGCTGGGGCTGGGGCTGTGCTGGAGGCAGGAGTGGCTGCTGCAAAGGGAGAGCCAGCGTGGCTGTGCCTTCTGAGCAGGGCTGCGGAGCGTCCCGTTAAATACCTTCATAAAGCCCCGGGTTGCTCCGTAGTTAACACTTTTTTTTTTTTCTTGCATCCGGGAAGATCCTGCCTGTGCTGCTAGCCCAGTTCCTCCAGCAGAACAGTCAAATCTTTAGGGATTCCTTGTCCTTAAACCACATTTAACCAGGTCACTTGTCACTTCCAATGCACCGCTGAGGCTGTGGGGAAGCGGAATTGCCGGGACGTCATCCTCTCCTCGCACGCGCTGGCGCTCCCAAGGACGTGGTGTTTGTGTGCCAGGATGTCAGAGATCAGTGTTGGGCATCGGGACACGAGCAGCTCTTGAAAACCCAGTATGTGCAGCAGGGTCCCCTCCCTTCCTGGGAGGAACCGTGTGGCGTTGCCCCGTCACGGGGAGAAGGCACCTTGCTCCTGCCTCTGCTGCTCCGACTCGTGAAATAACGAAGCGGAGGCAGGAAGCCCCGTGTCCAGTCCAGCGGCTGAGCTGGGTGAAGGAGGAGCAGCCCGGGTCGGAAGTGGGGCTCAGCGCTGGCCGGGAGCCGCCCCGTCCCCTGGTG
>NW_010118259.1:17439-20392 GCF_000699245.1 Pterocles gutturalis | reverse complement strand
GGGTCTTATCAAGGTCCTCAAGTCTAAGGTCTCTGGGTTACTAGGTTAAACTGTGTATTTCATTAGCATAGGGCATAGGGATGCTAAGTTACAGGCATCCAACCCTAATTAATTCTGCATATCTCAACATGTTGGACACATTGCCTTGAACATTTGGACTCTAAACTTGGGCTACATTCATCTCTCCATACCAAGGGCAGATCCACCTCCCACAGCTGCTCCTTACCAATTCTCTTTCTTCTTGGTTTGGGGAGCAGGGGCTTTCTCTTGGGTCTGGTCAGAGGAAACAAAACAGCTCCATGGACATGTTTCAGTGCGGGTCTGTCTGTATTTGCCATGTGCAAACACAGGAACGAGCTGCAGCCCACAGCTCAGCGCAGTCCAGCTAGCACGCAAACTATGGGAAGTAAATTGTTCCTATATGTGGGACATATTATTTCCTTGCAGAAAAATTAATTTTGACCTTTTGCTAACGGCTAAAATACATTCTTGTATTTGGGAGAGGGTTGGGATTTCTTTAACTTTATCCAGATGAAAAGTATTAAGCAAGGGGCATAGGTAGTGGATATTTTTCTCCAAAGAGTTTCCAGGTGGGTGTTTCAAGCCCATCCTCTGCAGTGAGCTCAGCAAAGTGGGCTCAATCTACTTATTTTCCAACTCTCATCATTGCACTTGCCTTTCTGCTCTGGAACATCTAAGGATCAGCAGGATGGAAGAGGATGGTGCTAAAAGACATGGCAGGTGAAAGAAACAGTCCATGGACAAGGGTGTTGAAAACGTTGAACTCCTTCCTGGCAGGCGTTTATAAATGATTGCCTCAACAGTCTGGTTTGTAGATCTGGGACCATGCAGATGGGGCAGTTCAGTGCCCAGTCCAGCCAGTGGGACCAGCCAGGTGCTCTGCCGTGAAGCAAATGGGCACAACACTTTACTCTCCACCCAAGAGCTGCGTGGACTGAGCTTTGCTCTCAGCTGGGCACATCCAGAGATCTCCTTCACATTTCAATCCACCTTACCCTAGCAGGACCCTGTTTTGGCCTCCTGACTGTGCCGTGTAAAGTGTGCTCAACTGAGGGGGGCTGCCAAGTTTGGACCAGACCCCCGAGCAATCCTATGTCCTGTCTCATACCCTGGCAGGGAACAAATGTGTCGGGAAAACTGCAAGAAAATCCAGAATAAGCAAATGTGGATCAATAGCAGGAATCTCTTTCTAACTTCCAGCAAATATTGACTTAAACCCCCAGAGCAGACATGGACAAATATTGCCTCATCAGACCTTTTGGGGGGATTTAAAATGTCCTTTCAATGGGAAAAAAAAAATCTATGCTTTTTTTGTTTGCTTCTATTCGAATGTTCTGCCTTCTTTTCTACTTAAAATGAAGCTCAAGTATTTTAATTTCTGTTCGCTGTGTTCAGAAATCCTCCAGCCACTCTCAAAGAAAAAACACTATGACAATTAAAAAGAAATCAACATTCCCTGTAAAAAAAGCAATCAGAATTTTAGCATCAGATTTGTACTGGAGAAGGAAGATTTAGCTCCCTTCAGAATTTCTGATTTTCTTTGTAATGTGAAAACTAATTATTTTAATCCCTGATGCTCTTGTTATCTGCATAAACATCCACTACCATGGCAAGAATGTGCCAGGGTCACAGCACATTATTACAGGGTGTTTAATTTCTTCCTGAGGCTGATAATCTCCTAAATAGCCAGTCTTGACATTTAAACAGGGAGGCATTTGTGTCAAGAAACTCAAATACATCCAACACTGAAGCTGTCTGAATAAACAGAACAAGGCAAAAAAAAAAAAAATTTCAAAGTGCCACAAGGAAAAGGCTGAAATCGAGAGAGGAGTGGGGGTGTTCAACCAATAACTTTTACATCTGTGTCAACTACCTGTAACACCAGAATGTTCAACTGCAGGAGAGTTATAACAATGCAAGCCTGTGGCTGGCAAAGCCATCATCTCACGGCTATTCGGTTCTCCTATCCCTGGGCTACTGCTAGGAAATGAGTTTAGCCTGTTCTTTAACTTCCCTTCCTCCACCATTAGCTCTCCATGCCAGGCAGGTAGGCTGTCTTCTCCCCCATCCCCTGCTCCACAATATGCTTCTTTTTCCCTTTAAATAAATTACTTTTTGCAGGAAGTTGGGATGTGAGTGTCAGTCCTGCAGCGTAAATTAAATATTATCGATCGGCGTATCTGTACCCAAAATGACCACAAGATCACAGCGTTGTTTGTGGGGAAATGCATCTCCAGTCTACTTTCTGGTAGGTCAGAAGACCACCAGCCTTCCTTTAGCACTGGAATCCCAGGGAGATGGTGACAGCATTGCTCCCTCCCCCTGCAGCACATCCCTCCATCCCTGTAGCACATCCCTCCCTTCCCCTGTAGCACATACCCAGTAGGCAGGAGGTCCCTGGGTGCTTGGTGGGTTACTGGGTAGATGAAGTTACTGGGTGCTGCTGGTCCTGAGTGGAGAAAGGCTCCAGGGCTACTGGTGCTAAATGCACAGAAGCAGGTGCATGCTTTCTAAACCATGCACCCCTCGTGCATGGCTTGCCGTGGTTGGGATGGTCCATGACATCCTCACAGCAGCCTCAGGTCTGTGAACAGCTGCCACCGTTGCCAGGATCCAACAATTTTATGGAGCAGTGGGGGTTTTGATCACAGATAATCCTTGTGGGGAAGAAGTTTCTGACCGTGGCTTCTGCAGAGTTCATTTTCTCCTGTTATTATTAATTTTTTTAATTATTATTTTTTTATTACTTTCTCCTATTATTAATTGGAAGAGGGCAGATTTAGACTATATATTAGAAAGAAATTTTCCACTGTGCAGGTGGTGAGGCAGTGGCCCAGGTTGCCCAGAGAAGCTGTGGATGCCCCATCCCTGGAGGGGTTCAAGGCCAGGCTGGATGAGGCTTTGGGCAACCTGGGCTAGTGGGAGGTGTCCC
>NW_010118259.1:0-17408 GCF_000699245.1 Pterocles gutturalis | reverse complement strand
CAGGGGGTTGGAACTGGATGAGCTTTGAGGTCCCTTCCAACCCAAACCATTCTGTGATTCTATTAATTGTCCACAGGTCACAGCTAGCATGGCCCTAGGGTTTCTCAGGTGGCCCCATGTCAGGACTTGGGAGCCTTTAAAGAAACCTATACCAGCTGCTCGTGAATCTCCAGCATCTCAACCTGTTCCCATTCAGGGCAGCTCCTCCTCCTCCCTCCCTGCTCTCCTCTTACCAGCTCCTCCTCATCCCTTACTCATGGTCTGCTGCCTCATCCCCTTCTTTGTCATCACAGGCCACCTCTGTGGGACTCTTCCCCAATCCATCTCCAACTGCTAAAGGGCTCCAGAGGATTTAGCCTGTAGAAATGAACTTCACTAATAATATACTAAACAATTTAAGTAAGAACTTAGTTGACAAGTAGCAGCAGAGACCTGTGTCTGAGCACCAGCCCGGAGGCAGGAATTTGCCAGAGGTATTTCAAACATTTAAATTCTGATGCTTTTTTTCCCTTTTTCCCTAATTCCAAGATCTCAGCAAAGTTCAGAGGTGAGTGGTTGTCTCCTCAAAGAGATCACCCAAGTTTTGAAACAGATAGAGCTCTTCTTGCTTGGGAGCCACACTCCATCTCAGATTTGCTGGGTCTTCGTGGAGTGGGTGAGTCCCAGAGCTATGGGGTTTCTTACACTTCCCTTGGGAGTCTTTGGTGGTGACCACTTCTGAGGACAATAAGTCAAATCTGTGTCAAAGTAGCACAGCAACTCCTCTGGTCCGAGATATGTTACTGGTTTTGGTAATCTCTTCTCCATTCTCACCTTCTTAAAGCTGTAGATTTTCCTCTGCACTCTGTGATGATCAAAGATCCCAGAAAGGCCAACTGGAGATAATTTTGTATGATATCACCCAAGCCTCAACTCTCTTCCTTCCTGTGGCTGATCCTACCCCATTTGAGGCACAAAGCAGGACAGAAGACTTGGCACTCAGCTCTGCTGTAAGGATGTCTTCTGCTAGGCAACGTTTGTGGTAGGGAGAACGTTTCTTGCTTCACCAATCTGCTGCTGATTAGCACACAAGGTTTCCATCACACCATCCCTTCTGCAGGTCTGAAATAGAAGCAACAGAATTCTGTGGTGGTTACACTTCGCTAGCAAGAGCTTGGAGTTGAACTAGATGTGCTAATTGACTGAAAGAAAAAGAACTTAAGTGCAAGCTGTTCACTAATTAAAGGAAGAGGGTGGTAAGATGGTGATTTCCCATGGGAAAAAGAGCGAGTTTATCACCTGTGGGACATGGAGGGTGTGATGGTTTGATAGGGAAGGGAGAAAGCTGTCATTCCTCAGCGCTTTTATTTCTTAGTGAAAAAACATTGTGAAGAAGAGAGAGACCAGACAAGAAATACTCACCAAATGCCTTCTGACCTCCTAGACCCAAGTCATATACTGGGTTTCCTCTACGGAAGACACATCCCATCCAGTCTCAAACCAGTGCAGAACAAAACAACAGCTAAAACACAGGAACATTAAGGCATTTTAATTTACTTTTAAATTATCTTTAAGCATCACTATCTCAACTGTGTGTCTTCTGACATTCTCTAAAACTGTTACTTAATTAAAATTGTATTTAGAAGGGATTTTTTTTTTTTAATACTGTTGGAAGACCCTATCACAAGAGTCCCAGCTAGCTGCCAAGGATCTGTGGAAGATATGCAGTCCACCTGCTGCTTCCCTACATCACTCTGCCTTTATTTATGGTAAACTTTGAGGAGCTTGGCTGAAACCAAGCACCAGGCTGATACCTGACACCAGCATTGAGCCAGACTCTGGGTGATTTACACTGGGGAACAAAGCCAAAGGGAAATACTACTGCGGAGGGAAGGAGTTGGCACGGCGGAGTATGGATGTATGCGATCAGCCAGCACCTTAGCAGAGGTAGTCCATTTTGGAGAAATAATTTTGCTCCTCCTGTATCGTTTTTATTTTCCATGTGTTAACATAGGAACCTCCAATGGCTGCTATCGGCTGTTACTTTGTTACTTCACATTTCTCAAGGTCATTGACACCCAAAATGTGAAAGATTAGATCACTGCCTCCAGGCTTGGATCTCAATTACCCAACTGCAAACTTTGAGTGACGCCAGTCGTCTGGCAGCAGACCCTGGTCTGTGAAGGCATTAAATAGAGTTGTGTGTGGCCAGGCAAGATCTGGAGCCCAAATATGTGTAATAGTTTTCAGATTTCATTGTATTCCCACACAAGCCTATGCCCTGTAGCTGCACCATTAACCTCTGAACTCTCTGTGACCATAACACCCAAGTTTGGGACAAATACAGCTCAAGAACTAAGCCACCCTGCCAACCTGGGTACCTTGGTACCACCACCACAATGCTGACAGCTGGGAACATCTTAAACTATGTTTAAATGGCGGCACTTGTATAGCTTAACTTCCCAGTATTTGGCTCTCGTAATAGCTGTAGGCTGTAAAACTTTTTGACCTTTGTGTATGGGAAAGTGTTTAAAAAGTTGGCAGCTCCTGTCCCTGTTTTTAAAGGATGATAATGCAGTGCTTTATAGTTCTGAGGGGGTTGTTTTGTGTTTTTTTTTAATAGTAGGTTTTCATCAAGGACTTCCTTTGCTTTGTGTTGCTGGTTGTTGGGGGCGGGAGGTTGATTTCAGGGAGCTAAGGCTGCAGGCACGGAAGGCTGCAGATGCTTGGTCTGGGACTGGAAAGGCTGAATCATTCTTTGGGTTGCAGTCCAAACCTTCCCACGAACTAGTCTCATCCCATCAGGGGACAGAACTTGACGTTGTATGAAAAATCCCAAAGGTGAGCGGGTGGAGCTCTGAAGTATGTTTATTGTGGTTTTTTCCTTCTGCAAATTCCAGGCTAAGAAATAACAAGAAAGTGTTTTGGTACCACCAAATGGGTCATCTACATAAGTCTATCTACTCCTTGTAGCGACCGTGCAAAAAGATCTGGTGGTATTGACCGTAAGTAATGCAGATGCACAGCAAGGACCTTCAACTACTCAGGCACAAGCTGGTGCCAGATGCTCTGCCCATGGGTTGCAACTAAGGTCAACCAGGCACCAGCAGGAAGGCTACAGGAGCTGTGGACCTCTTGAGGTTCCTTGGAGGTGTGTTGGTCATGATGGGCTCCACCAGGACCTGCACTATCAACAGGACATTTTCAGAACCATCAGTGGTACAGGAGGTCTAGGTCCCGGGTGCATCAGCAGGGAATGTCAGATTGCATTCAGCCAGCTCATCAGGGGAAGCCAGTGTGGCCTCTGGGCTTTGCTTGTGGTGATCAACACCTAAAATACTCCTCTCTTGACCTAGGTGTCCTCTATGAAGAAGTCACTTGAGTGACACATGACTCAGGTGTCAAACTGCTGCATCTGTGGAGTGCAAACACATGCTGGAAAGCCTGAAATGACGAGAGGAGCTAACGCATCGCTTAACTCATTGTGATGAGCTCAGGTTCGGATGGCCAGAGCTCTACTGCCAGGATCGGGAAGTGCTTTGATTGGATCTCCAGATTAATTAATGTGCTGTGAAATGCACGGTGGCAGTGCTGAATGCTGATCCTCAGCAGACGCAACTTGATATTCCATTGGTGAAAACACTAATTCAGCCTGGCTGAGATTCACCGTGCACAGTCCCAAATGTCTCCTTCATACAATAAAAGCAAATAGCCAGAAAAAAAAATATATATATCAGACCTCTTGCCCATCACTCCTGCAGCCCACTCTGCAATCACCCTAGCTCATCTCAACGGGGGGTCTTTCAAACCCTGCCTTTCATTTTAAAAATGATTAATCTCCATTCTTGCAGAGAACAAAGGGATCTACAGCGGGCTTCGCACTCGGTGAGGAAAACCAAGAAAAAGAGCGAGCAACCTTTCATTTTATACACCATCAGTCATGGGCTACTGGTTTTTGGTGGAAGAGCTGACAGGCAGTTGTGCCAGAACCAGAAGGGACCTAGCTGTAGTCACAGCTTGTTAGAAATGACCTGGGAGCTGTGAAAACTCGCCTCCTTTGAAACGAGTATGAAACAGTTTGATTTTTTTTTTTTTGCTCCATTTAATGTGGGCTCAGCGGGAGGTGGAGATGGGTGCCAAAGAGAAGCCAAGCAAAAATCACTCAGCCCTCCCAGTGCCTCTGCTGCTCGCCAGGGCATTTGGTTACAGACGCGTGAGTTCCTCTCGCTTGTGCCAAACATATCACTACGGGATGAGTAATTTTGCCTTTATAAATTGAGCCGTCACAGACGGCAACGCAGGCTTGCGCGTACTTCTCCCAACCTGGTATCTCTGGAGCGATCTGGTTTTATCAATGTTGCTTAAAGAACCTTCATTTTAAACATCAACTTGGCCTCAAAAAAAAAAAAAATCCCAAATTGAGCTTTTTTGGAGCTGGGGTGGTGGTCTTATCCTAAGTCCGGGTCTTTGCTCTGAGGTGGAGAAATGGGATTTTGCAGATTCAAAAACTGGTGCTTGAGGAAGTAGATTGAAGTGCTCAAGGTTTCCCACACAGAGAAATTGGTTGAATAATGGCAGTTATGATCCACTTCTTTTTCTTAACATTTTGGAACTTGAAAAATGAGTAAAAGAGGTAGGAGTCTTTTTTTTCCATAGTATTAAAGCCACTTAAAATAATAACCAGCACATCTGAGGATTAATTCTGTCAGCGTCTCTGTCATATCGTATCAGATCTTTTTTATATTTATATTGTCAATTCCATCTTCCATTACATCTGAGGAAGAAGAAAATTGGCAGGTCCTAATTTCCACTCTGTTCTGCTTAAATCAAATTAGGCTAATTTACAACAACTCAGTAATTCACATTTCTTAATGGGAAAACCTAAATCCCTCTTTGCTTACCTTTCTAAAAATAGTTTGAACTATTTTCTGAGCAAAATCAAGCCAAGAATATTTAGTTTTAATGGATGAGATTGTACCTCTTCCTCTTCATCTGAGCAGCTATGAAGGAAAATTATAAATATAATCTTAATATTGTAAATGGCTTCACTGATCAAAGCAGGTGGGAACGGAGAAGGGTAATTGAAGTCTTAAGATTTGGGTCATAGCTTCAGGGCAACATCACTGCTTTCCCCTGGGCGAGGATTTTTGTCAGAATATGTCCTTATGCTAATTAACTGTAATTGGATTTTTCTCCCATCCTGCTCATGGCTATGTTATGATTCTCATTTCAAAAGTAGACAATATTTTGGCAAACAACAACTTGTCAACAGGGAGAACATAAAAACCAGTTGCTGTTATTTAATGACAGCGTGAATGGGATGCCACGAGTCAGCAACGAAAGGGACTCTCCTTTTACTACACTCCGTGTAAGGGCAGGATATAATTTCTTCTTAAAAAATGGATTCGGATAAATCACTTGAACTTTGCCATATAAAAAATGTGTCCTTTTTATAGATAATACCAGGCCTATAAGAAAGATGACTCTGTGTCACCACTGGGAAAAGCTTTGAGATAAGCAGAAAATGGGTCCCCGTGGATTTGGAGTGAAATGGAGTGAAATGCGATGGGTTGTAAGGTGAAAAAAATAATATCTCCAGGTTATATAAAGGATGAATTGTCCCCAAAGATTTGGGCTTACTTCTTTGGCAACAAGCTCTATCCGACAAGCCCAGCGAGCGATGCCTCGATGGAGCGTGCATCCCTGGTGATTCAGGACTTCAGGCTGCTCCCGATGACAAACCGTTCCTCACCCTGCCAATACTCCCACTGAAATCGAATCAGATGAGTAGAACGGGAGTCAAAAATCCACATCTCAAAGCAGTACTCCCCTCCTATCAACTGCTCTGTTTTCACAGCGCTATTACTGTTATTTTTGGACACAGCAACCCCACATTTCCTGCTAAGACTCGTTTCCACTATAATTTATAGTCTTATTTCTACAGCGGGTTGAAGGTTCTTTGGATTCCAACAGCAACATGGTGCTTATCTTGCTGGTGTAGGTCCAGTGGTCGTCTGCCTGAGACGTGGTAGCCTCATCTATCCGGGAGAACGCCTTGGTCAGCGTAGGAGTTGTACACAAACCACCTGCGATGCTCCTGGCTGACGGATGATTATTTTCATACAAGAAGCATCACACCCTTCTCCTGTCTGCGGGCTGCTCCACAAGAAGTCAGAGGAAGAGGTGCTAAAAGTGGATTTCACAGGATGAGCTGGGAGATGTCTGTAGCTTTCTCATGTCCCATTCTGTCTGTAACAAAATTTGATTTATTTTCTAGCCCAGGCCTGTGAAAACTCCAGGAAACAACTGAATTAACTACGATGCTGGCTACGATACACATTTGAACTTGTATGGAAAAGTCTAAACTTTAATTTGATTTATGCCTGTAACAACATTTGTGTTTACACTAATAAATGCATCACGTATATGGTAATCCCATAAAGCGCTGTTATCTGCTCCGAGCTGAAAATGGCCCAACTAAACCCAGATAAGACCATGTGCACAGAGGCTGACAGCATCAACTCCCCTGACTTATCTGTGTCCAAAACACTAACAAAAGTGTCCGAGGAATGGAAAATGGGATCTCTTGTACAAGTCCTTTCAGAATGCATTGGACAGAGCAACAAATGCCCATTGGCCCTGAGATCTGTGTGTCCACCAATGCTCGTGTCTCTGTTATCTTATATTAACAAAACTTCTGTCTTATTCTTATAATGAGAGTATTGTCTGCCTTTCTGTGTGATTTATCCTTTTACTTCAGGACATAGTCATCTATTGATGTAATCTTGTTATGAAGTGAAATTTAGACTTAGATGCCAACACAACCCACTTCCAATCCAACTGGTGTATCCCCAGCAATGGACTCACTAGTGCTCCAGTTCTTCCAGTTCATCAGGACTGGGGCAAATGCTGGTGGAAGAGAAGCTGTAAGAAAGCATATGTGGGCAAAGAGTACCACAGAAGGGAGAAACCTGGAGAGGAGGACTTTGCCCATGTCCCATGACCTCAGTCACATTTCTATGGGGTTCCCCTACCTCTGCTAGAGAAAAAAATCTGTTTACCAGAAATCCCACCATTGATCCAAAAGGTGGTTCTAGAAATTGAAAACTATTTTGTTGGTTCTTTTTCCATTTTCTCGATGGCTCAGAGCTGGCAGTCAGGAAATCTCTTTTTTTTCCTTCCCAAGTCCAATGTGGCTGGGAACACATCTGCACAGAATGATCTGGAGATACCAGGCCCCTTAGGTGGCTAATGGGATGGAATGGGGCTGGGTGCTGCATGAATGCTCTGGTTCTTACAGGCAGAATCCCTAAATATTTTTAATTTCCACATGGCTATATTTTTCAAAATGTTAGGATGCAGAGTTGAAGCCAATCAAGCCCCCAGGCTGGGGTTACCAAGATATGCATGCTCCTCAGAATGCAGAAAGATGCCTCAAGGGATTTTCAAAGGTGTCTAGGAACCTAAAACCCACTGGTTATAGATGTTGAGGCTGAGCTCTGCTTAGGAGCTTTTGAAAATTCCAGCAGTGTCACTCTGAATCTCAAAGCTTGTGTTGCTTTCTCCAGGACAATGCCTGGTTTCCGCCACATTTTCTGATGGCTTGGGCTTATTTGCCATTACTGGAAGGTTACCCTGGTAGTTAGACTTTTCTTTCTAGACTAAGGAGGAGATTGCCTTACACAACGCCTTTCATCTTCCCTAATATGCTCCATATTATCCTCTTGATTTCTTCCATCTGGGCAAATCTTTTGTTGACCTCACCTGAAATCTAAAACCTTTCAAAATAATCCCTTCCACTTCTCTCCTCTGATCCAGTAATGGTGGATGTGACTGGGAGGTCAGAAGTCTGAGATTAGTCGTGACCTCACTCTTGGGCTTTGCGTTGGCAGTAGGTTAGAGGCTTTGAACTTGGCACCCTGACAAATTGTTATTACTACATACCAAAAATCAGCTCACCCTCGTGTCTGTGGGAGGGTGTGGGGGGAAAGACAGGGAGATGGATTCCTTCAAAGAGCAAAGCTATTCCACACAGCATGACACTGAGACAGGAAGGTTTAACCCAAGAACCCCAAGGTAAAATCTTGACAGACACTAACTCCTGAAATACATCCCAGAAATGCTCTTAATTGAATCCGAACTGGCTCAGATGATGTGGACAGTGAATAACGTTTGAGCTTTTATTTTTAGAGGGTGAGCTGCCAACCTCTCATGAAAACTGAGTAGGGACCAGATTTCTGCACTGAATGACTCTCACATTTTACAAATCCAAGAATAAATAAAGTCAAGCTGATGCGAATATTTAGTGTATAGCCCCAAAAGCCATGGCAAGTTCTTCAGGACCATCTGAGTCAGTCCCCTGCAATCAGAGGCAACCATTTAGATTGAGGATGTTCTCAAACGTATCAGCCTCTATCTGAAGACATAATTTTTCCTTTAGTTTGATGTTAACTTTCATTATTCTGTATTTCTAGCCTGGAGAAAGGAAGCTATTGCCATCTTCTCCCTGTCAGACTGTGAGCATGTGTTGAATGCTCATGTCTGTCTGCTCCCAGCATCCGACTCCGTTGGCCAAGTTCAACCACACCTGAAGGAGATTAGAGGCAAAGAGGCTTTGCTCGGTATCCCTCAGAGAGCAAGGCTTTCTAGCCAGTCAAGCAGAGAGGCAGACCCATAACCACACCAAAGCCAGACAAATTCAACTTGGAAATAAGAGTCTGCATTTTTAACAGCACGGCTGTTAAATGAGAAAAGCTTCAGTTGGATTTTGTGTCTTCTTAGACAGCAGAGTCAGTCAGCCTCAAGACGCAAATCCAGAGGAAATCTGGCTCCTTTCGATCCAGAACTACCTGTTTCTTAGATTTTAAAATCACAGTGGGCCGTAAGATCATCTATTCTGAGCTCCATATAATATGGACCATAAAATTGCATACTCCAATAAGGAACCCAATAACTTGTGCTTGGCTAAAACCTCTATTCCAGGAGGCATCTGCTCACAATTTGAAAATATCTGAAGAGGAAGAATCTACTACCTTCATTGGTATTTTGTCTCAACACTTAATCATTCCCACTGTTAAAGCACTGGGCCTCATTTTGAAATGAAATATGTCTGCTTTTAGGTTCCGGCCTTAGACCTCTGATAGACTACAAGGCTCTGTTGCCTCTGGGTGTTTTCTCCTGAGGACAAACTTCTACCCTTCTTGAGCCTCCTCTTGACCTTCCCTCAGTAAGCTAAGCAGGTGGAGATCTAGCAGGAGACTTGTTTTTTCCTAGGCTTTTGAAACTTTTTGTGACTTTTCATTTTTTGGGGGGCCCTTTCAAAATAGGTTGATACAGCAATAGCTTGGAGAACTTACAAACCAGATTTTTATTGACACAGTCAATGCACATGAGGGACCTAGGCAGAGAGAAGGGTGAGGGGTGAAGAGGCAAAAATTCAAACAACCCAAGAGTCTCATTTCTCAGTCTGGTGTGGGCCTTTGACGGTATTAAAATGTTCATGTTGTTTGAGAACATCATCTCCTTTCCTAAAATTATTAAGGCAGAAACTAGCTTTTCAGAGGGAGCCAGAGGAAGAACCAGTGACATATTCAGGGCTCACAAGAGGCTTCCACTAGGGATGGAGAAGGGGTGGAGAAGACATGGAAATGATAATGTGATATCCTCATGGCTTGCTGAGCATGTCCCAGAATTGGTGGCTCGTACGGTTTCCCTTCTGGCACAGCCTGGCTAGGTCTCATCTCTTTCTCCAAAGGATGTCTAAATTTAACTGCAGTAGACAGGAGAGCACAGAGGCTATTCTCAGTCGATATGATGGAGTTCATGGAGGGTGAAAAGCAGAACTTTAATATTTGTGCAGATGGACTTCAGTTCTTAAGGCTCTCACTGCCTGGCCCAGTGGTAACACAGCCCGTAAATCTCTCCTCGCATAGTTTTCATTTTTAAGTTCTCCTTTAAAACAGAAAACCTGCATCTGGTGGAAGAATAAGCCAAGTATAACAATGGATCACGGGGTGTGGGGGTAAAGCAGTTAAGTGTCTCACTGCGGACGAAGAACTGTGTGTTGGAGCCTTCCTCTCGCTTCAGGACACTGACCACCCGCAGCAGCTTCATCCATCACGGGTTACCGGCAGATGGGGCATGGGATGCACAAATCAGTACCGGTGCCTTCAGCTCAGGACCAACTTCTGTTTTTCAGCAATGACCACCATCTTCAGCCCATCCCCATGGGAATGCAGCAGCTAATGTCACAGAGACCGTCCACATGCAGTTCTCCATCGCAGTCACCAACAGAAAGTAAGCTGAGCCTTAAAAGGGAAAACGGAGAGTCAAAAAAGGGAAATTAGCTAAAATAGATTTTGGGAAGTCTAGACTGCAAGGATGCAGCATGTCGTTGCCTTAACACATGTTCCTATTACCTTGATTTTTTTTTTTTTTTTTTTTTTTGGTTTTGTTGGAGGGGAGCAAACAAGGTCACTGACCTGCTGTTGTGGTTTTGCCTGCGCGGGTAGACAACACCACACAGCCGCTTGCTCACTCTCCCCCCTCCTGGGGATGGGGGGACAATTAAAGGGGTGAAGGGAAAAGAGCCTTGTGGGTTGAGATAAGAACAATTTAATAACTAAACTACAATCATAATGGCAATAATAATAACAATTATAATAATAGTAATATATACAAATATACAAATGAGCGATACATGGTGATACTGCTCAAGCATCTGACCAAGGCTCAGCCTGTTCTCTGCCAATGAACCTGAAGCAGGGAGAGTGCTGAAACCACAATCCCAGAATGGATGTAAGAGCCCGAGAGTCAGACCAAGAGTTGACTGAGGGAGGAAGAAAACCCTGGGAGAGGGACCACCCAGAGAGAAAGCTGACCCAGAAAGAGAGAGAACTTCCGGACAGACCCTTCCCTATATATTGGGCATGATGTGCATAATATGAAATAGACCATTGTCCAACTTGGGTCTCAATCCTAAACCTAAGGTCAGATCCTGGGCTAGTAACTGGGGCTGTGTTCCCTCCCAGCTTCTCCTGCCCCTGCGGACATGGGCACAGCAGAGAAGCTGGAAAGTCCTTGACTGTCCTGGCAGCAGCTCTGCCCATCAGTGTGTGATCAGCTTCTCCTCAGCACAAACCCCAACACAGCCTCACACCAGCTGCTGGGGAGAAAGTTAACTCTGTCCCAGCTGAAACCAGGACGTCTGCATGTCCATCTTCACAAGCATGCTGCTGAATGGGCAGTGTACCTTTGGATGTGCAAACGGAGCTCCCCAGCACGAGTGGCAGCCAATGTTACGGCCTCACTAGTATATGCCAGAGGAGATGGGAGTACTTGTGTTTTCCTGCAAATGCTTTTTTGTGATCCTTCTCCACTACATTGCGCTGGAGACTCCTTGTTCATGGGTCTGCTGAGATGAGATACCCACCCATCTCCCAGTCTTAAAGCACGGGAGATTCAAAATTAAGAAAAAAATTGGATTTCGTGGGACCTTGGCCAACAAACTCTTCCGAGCGCAGCGGCACTGATCTGCATGAAGCGTGTGAAACAGCACTAACAAGGAGAGGAAGAGGGTTTAACCTTTGTTCCAGAAGCCATAAATCACCATCCAGAGAGTGAAAAATGAGTAGCAACCCTACGGCTGTAAAATCCACACGCTATGCTAGGCTGAGAAAACAGCAATACCGAAAGTAGCAAATTTCCAGAGCCCAAAAGGAGCTCAACGGCTTTCCAAAGATATTAAAGTGTCCCCAAAGCCTTTTTAGTAACTTTGATGAGCCACCTGACTTCCATCCCATAGGTAAAGAAGGTTTTCCCCATCGTGTCCCCATTTCTGCCAGCTCGGAGGAAGGCAGAGGCTTCAGCCCAGCTCCACTCCATGGAGACAAAATGAGGGTCCACGAGGACATGTATTTGCTCCCATCCTGTGTACATTCAGCCCATCATCATCAATGCAAAGAAATTTCTCTCCTGATCTCCTAGTCACAGGGCCACACTTTCATCTTGGGTATCCCTAGCCCTGCTACCTTTAATGGGGTCCATGATTTAATGTCATCAGCGGAAGCCGCCAATAAAGACTTGACCAACTTCAATGGAGGCTTTTAGCAAGGGACAATCTGGTTCACACTGCAATTCCCAGTCTGTTGCTTGAAACTGGTGGGAAAACACCAGATCAGCCTGTCCTGCATCACTGGTGGGCTCTGGTAGGTCCCCAGGGTTGGTTTTCCAAGGATGGCTTTGCTGGAGTTGCACTTCCTGTGACAGATGCTCAACAGAGGAGAAGAAAGGATAGAAGATGCTTTAAACATTTCAGGAATGGTTTCACCAGGGTGACAAGAAGGTCTCCACTTCATCAACCCCCAGAAGCTGGTGGGGACAGTGCCAGAGGGGGAAAGGGGAAGAAAGAAGGCTGCAGGTGGGATAGGGTTGTTCCCTGAGTCGTGGATGAAATAATGGAACGGGTTATAAATCATTGACTTCTGAGTCATCCTATATGGAGTTCACAAAAAACACAAAGGCCTTAAGCTAGTTCCAGACATCCAAACTGAGTATAAAAGGAGCAGACATTCATACACTACAGTGACACAAAAGCATTTAACCATTCAAGGTTTGTACCAAAATATAATGGCGTAAACTGGGACCGTCCCATTTTAACCAGTTGCACTTCACAAGCCAGCTCCCCGACAGCAGGTGACAGCAGAACTTGGCTCTCTCCCATGCAACATGTTTTGTGAGCCTACCCACTGCGACATGAAAGCTTATCTCCGTTTCGAGCTCTGGCACGGACATCTCGCAACCACCACCTCCAACCCAGCTCATGCTCACGTTCTTCCAGCAAGACACACTGGCACCTCCCCACGCATTTCACAGTATGTTTTTGTTAGTCCAGGCACGTGCATACCTTCTTATTTTTTATTTTTCTTTTTTATTTTTTTTAATACTTCATGTCCTACATGTTTATGAACCTGAAAGGGAAGGACTTCTTGGTTTTACAGGTTTGGATTTGTTCCTTTGGATTTAGGGCTGTATCTCTTAACAAAAACAAAATGCTGGCGTCCAATCTGCCAAATTAAAGCAAAGATTTACCAAAGGAAAATATGCTTACAAAGTAAATATAAATTAATTTAATTGGTTCCTATTATCACTTCTATTGGAGCCTGCAAGTATAATCTGGTGCTGAAGTAATTAATTGGGTGTGAAGTAGCTACTGTGCCAAAACTCACTTGTAGGGAATGAAACTCGCAGATTTCTTGGCCTGACTGTTACCTGCAGGGTCTTGGCTTTGTTATTTTGCAGAGCGGAGAAAATCGCAGCGCCGAGCTGTGCAATCAAACGCTCAGATAAATGCCTCGCTTTGTGTTTTCGTGACGGGGTGGTTACGACTACAGGCATTTTCCCACCCGGGTCAGGGCGAGATTGGTTTCGGAGGGGAAGTCAGCGGACAGGTTTAGCGCTGATGGGATTGCAGGCACTTATTTTTGTGGTTTTCCGTGGCTTAATATAGTCTCAGCTTTAATGACTCTGTTTTTTCCCCTCCCTGCTCTGGCTTTGCAATAAAGGAGCTTTGTCTGGTGGTTTGCAGAGGGGATGGGGAGCGGTGGGGATGGCACAGGTCTGCTCTCAGCAGGGGGAAGTCAGCGGACAGGTTTAGCGCTGATGGGATTGCAGGCACTTATTTTTGTGGTTTTCCGTGGCTTAATATAGTCTCAGCTTTAATGACTCTGTTTTTTCCCCTCCCTGCTCTGGCTTTGCAATAAAGGAGCTTTGTCTGGTGGTTTGCAGAGGGGATGGGGAGCGGTGGGGATGGCACAGGTCTGCTCTCAGCAGCAGCAGCAATGAGAGAACCACCACTCCCGGTCTTTCATGTCCCTCCTCTCCATTTTACCAGGACGGTTTCTTGTATGAGCTGGGAATTAGCTCAGGCAGCCCATCCAGAGCAAAAATAGCCCAGGCTTGAGTAACACAGGGGATCTGAGATCCTGACATGTCCTGAGATGAATCATAGAATCACAGAATGGTTTGGGTTGGAAAGGACCTTAAAGATCGTCTCGTTCCCCCCCCCCGCCATGGGCAGGGACACCTCCCACTAGCCCAGGTTGCCCAAAGCCTCATCCAGCCTGGCCTTGAACCCCTCCAGGGATGGGGCATCCACAGCTGCTCTGGGCAACCTGGGACAGTGTCTCAGGTGGTTCTTCCTGATGTTTCTTCCCACCTCCTGCACTTTTGGGCTGCTGGGTTCTTCTCCCTGTGCTTCTCTCCAGCTTCCCATGACACCTTCCAGCTGCTGTCATCTGCCACTTCGGGGTAGTCCCTCTTCCTCTGTGACAACATCTGCAAGTGGAGCCTGGGACCACTCTCCCATTTATCACTCACCTCAGCTTGCAGCATCTCTAAAAAAGAGGAGTCCCTCTTATGTTGTAATTATGGTATGCTCCCAAACCCCGCTGTTCCCTGCACTGAGTAAAGACAGAGCTGAGCTTTGGAATCCACCCCACACTTATGCATTTGGTTTTTCTGCAAGCAGGACTGTAGCTGCTAAACACCCCAGGAAAGTGGGTGTGAGGCTGAGATGGTGCTAGGCAGGAGGTGCTGGGTGGCCAGCACAGGGTCCAGGCTGGGCTTAAGGCACAGGAGCACAAATCAGCTCCAAACACATCGTCTTCTGCCCCCTCCCCACGCACCTCCTGCCTATGGGGTCTTGCAGGCTGCTTGCCACTGTGGGGCTTCTGGGGACTGTTCCAGACACACGCAAAGACTTTAAAGGGACAAGACAACATCAAAAAACTGGAAGAGGGCAGACTTAGACTAGATATTAGAAAGAAATTCTTGACTGTGAGGGTGGTGAGGCAGTGGCCCAGGTTGCCCAGAGAAGCTGTGGATGCCCCATCCCTGGAGGGGTTCAAGGCCAGGCTGGATGAGGCTTTGGGCAACCTGGGCTAGTGGGAGGTGTCCCTGCCCATGGCAGGGGGGTTGGAACTGGATGGTCTTTACGATCCCTTCCAACCCAAACCATTCTGTGATTCTATGATTTGAAAAATACAAGGACTTCAGGGTGATTGCTGCCCACCCAAAGCCCTGACCAAGACTAGAAATGGGCTTTGGTGGGGACAAGCCTTGACATGCTGGGAGAGGAGCTCAGCTCCCTGGAGTCTTCAGTGCAAACAGCCAAGACAAAAGAAGTGCTGCTATTATTAGAGCTAACGAAAATGCTGATAAAACTCTTCACCCCCTCCTCCCCCCCCCAAAAAAAAGTCTTTCTGAGCAAGAGCCCAACCTCAGTAGGAACAGCCTGATTGCTATTTTCCAGTCTTTTCCCTCAAGGGAAAGCAGAGACTGGCCCTTATCTTATATCCTTTTAAAGTAGCATCAGTGTTCTGGCTTTTATTAAAAGATTTGATTTGTTTAAAATTGTGCAGTTTTTTGGTTTGCGAATCTCACTTCTTTCCACCTCTTCCTCTCTCTCTCTGTATAAATATTTATATATGTATTTAACCAAAAACTTTTTCTTAAATACGGATTCCAACAAAGGCCAACATATTCCTTAAGGTGTCTGAAGATTTTTGCTCAATTTCCAACCCTGCCAAAGCCTTATTTATGCATCTTTGAGTCCCTCCCTCAGTCTTTTTGTCTCTACAGCTTTGGCTAATGCAATCACTGCATCATCAGTGGGACAGAGAATTAAAGTAATTCTTCCTCACCAGCCACACAGATTCTCCTGGATGTCAGATGCTCAGGATCAAAGCAGTCCAGTGGGAATCACAAATCCTGTCTTATTTTGTGGAGAAAGTCCCAGGGCACAGAGGAGGGAGCAGGAACCAAGCTCACCCAGGATGGATTGCTCACCTCAATGCAAAGACACCCCAAACACATGGGTCTGGTCCCCATCCAAACCCCCCCAAGACCTCAGGGTCTCACAGGGGGCATTTGCCAAGGGCAAGACTTCCCTGCAAAGCCTCGGTGGACACCAGGGGAGGAAAAACACCCAGGTAGCCTCGCCGTGAACCGCCGGGGCTGGGAACGATCGCGGCTCACGGGCCAGCCCGGGCTGGGGAACCTCATAAATCATGTGGAAGTGCAGAGTTATGAGTTTCCTCAGACAAACACTGCTAATTGCAGTGTGCTCTGATTGCTGGTGCGAGGCCACGTAACATGCCAGCGAGGCTGCGGCGGGGGGTGCTGGATGGGGTAGGGTAATTTGGGGGGGCTGGGGAGGTGTAGATGGACTAACGCCTCCCCACGAGGTGCAGAGCTGGGGCACAGCTCAGAGGAACATCGCTCCCTGCCAGCTCTACCCTGGAGTTAGTAACCTCAGCATAAAAATCCTGAGCCATGTAAATTGTCTGAATGTGCCCAATTTTTGCTCCTTTTGGGGCCAACACTTCCCAGCAAAGCAAAAAAATCAGCTCAGGGTTGGAGGAAAGGCAGGCTGCGAGGCCAGCATCAATGGGAGCTCCATCTGCAAAGGGCGATTACTCGGCGGTGCAAATGCTCCAGGGCCGGCGCTTTGTAGTAAAACGAACCTTGTGATCACTCCACGCCCAAGCCGAGTGACTCAGAGGAAAAATAATTAAATATGTTAATAATTATCAGAGGCCCCTTTGATTAAAACAAATAAAGCTCGCGGTGTGTAAGCAAGGAGGAATGCTGCAGGGCTCGGCTTGCGACCAGCAGCCGACAGCAAAAGCGGATGCGGTGCCTGAGTCCGGCATCAGGAGAGCAGAGGGGAAGGCTCAAGAGTGACCCAAAGAGATGCCAAGGGTGGCCAGGGTCCCTCCTATAGAAGTTGCCCCCATCCTCAATCCCAATGTGCTACCCCAAAGCCAGAGATGACATGGGGCACTGGAGGCATCCCATCTCCACATCTCAGCCTACCCAAGGAGGAGACCCAGAAGGTTTTGGGGTAGCTCATGAAGGAACCAGCATCACACAAACTGATTAGGACCTCATGGGGGTTTAGCTGGGCTCCTAAGGTGCCCAGAGAAAAGCCAGACTCCTGGCTTGGCCGCTTCAGTGTGGTACTTGTAGGTGCCTGGGTCCGGCATCAGAGGACCCTAGGGAAAAGCTCAAGTGCAACCCAAGGAGATGCCAAGGGTGGCCAGATCCCTCCTATAGCAGTTGCCCCCATCCTCAATCCTGCTACCCAAAAGCCAGAAGTGACATGGGGCACTGGAGGCATCCCATCTCCACCTCTCAGCCTACCCAAGGGGGAGACCCAGAAGGTTTTGGGGTAGCTCGTGAAGGAACCAGCATCACGCAAACTGCCGAGGGAAAGTGGGAGGCGATTTTGGGAGGTGGAGGAAATGTGAAATATAATTAGCTCTACCCTGAAGGGTGTTCACTCAGGAGCCCTGGGTGTTTGATGGATGGAGAAGAGCACTTCTGAAGACAGATTCAGATCTCATGGGGGTTTAGCTGGGCTCCTAAGG
>NW_010118258.1:0-15938 GCF_000699245.1 Pterocles gutturalis | reverse complement strand
TTACTGGTGGGCAATTTCTTTGTAATCCCCCAGTGAAGGCTGTTCCAGGTTTCAAAGGGCTGTTTGCCTGTCCACAGCGTGTGTCTGTTCAGTCCGGAATGTGGGTTTTTTTCACTGACTTTCTTTAAGAAGGCCTGGGAAGCAATCACCCGTAACAGCGCTCAGCTTGCTGTCTTTGTAAGTTGTTTCTCGTTCTGGAGCCTCCCCGGTTTCCAGTTATGTGCGCCCCTCTGAGCCTGATTGTATAGCTATTTTTTGCTGATAAGTTGAACCTACTCGTGGAATGTCTCCTTCCAGGGGATGAAAGGAGCGTGGGCAGCCACCGTGCCGGCTGGGCAAGGGGGGGCCTCTTTCTTCTGTAAATGGGGGAGCCCGGGCAGATATTTCCTCTGAACGCTTTTTTTTTTTTTTTAAAGTCTTGGTTTAGTTAGTAGAATTAACTGATATGACCTGCTTTGTATCCCACTATAAAACATGTCTATCTTGCAGCACTGTACTGCTTCTAATTTATTTTCTAGTACAAAAATGATCTATTACCTTGACAAAATACTGAGAGATACCTTGCCAAAATGGTATTTTTCTAATCCATGCCTATCAACATGTATTCAGCCCATTTTAATTCAAGGCTGGCCTTGGTAACTGCATTAGTATATGACCATGTCTAAAGTGAGAGAGCATGAACTTTTAAGTGGCATTAGCTTCTTGCAGTTATTCCCAAGGATCTTTGCTCCTTCCCTTTTTGCATAGTGGCTACAAACTCGTGTGTGAAAAACCATTGCAGGTGAAGTTCTAGCATAGGTAAACCAAAAAGTTATATATTTTTGCCTTTAAAATAAAAATGCATATCTTACATGTGAAATAGTCTGTCAGTTGAATAATTAGCTTTTATAATGATGATATAGGTTACTACAGAAAATACTTGAATCTGCTATAATTGGAAAAGTCTAATCATTATCCCATGGGGCTTTTTCTTGTTAATGTCTACTTTTGTTTCTTGTGGCTGCCATGCACCTTGTGAATTTTTTAAATGTTAGATATTTTTTCTAAAGACTTATGCTTTTTTTTTTGGCACAGGATGTAGTAACTTGGTCAACTGAGGAAGGGGCAATATCGGAGAAATGTATCTTGCTCTTCTTGCCTGTGAAACTCTGTTAAAACCTTACTTAGCCCAGTCCAATTTGGGTGAGCAAAATTTAAAAGGAGTCCTTCAGGAACAATTTTCATGGCCAAGAAGTTTGTTCTGTAGAAAGCAACGGCAAGTTGTTTCTGGGTTAAACTATAATTTATGGTGTTTGACCATGTATTTAATGCTTGTGAGGAAAGTGTGTGGATGACTGCAGTATTAGAAGTTAACTGTCAAAACATGCAGTTAATCCAGCCCTGATTTCTGTGTCAGTCGTAGTGCTGTAGCTGCTAAGCATTTGCCACAGCAGGTGGTGGGTGTTGGTTTGGGATTCCAGACACTGAAATGGTATTTGTTTCAGTACCTCTCTTTTCTCCCCCCCCCTTTTTTTCCCCCTATAGGAACTTAAGCTGCCTGTGTATAAGGCTCATTCACCACAGATTGGGATGCGTCGATACTTCATTGATTTCTTGACTGTCCTCAGCAACCGTTGCGATCTCTGCCCTACAGCCCGGCATCTCGCTATCTATTTATTGGACCTCTTTATGGATCGCTATGATATCACTGTCAAGCAACTGCACACCATTTCATTTGCCTGTCTTCTCCTAGCAAGTAAGTTGGCTGCTGTCTATTAAGGCTTTTTCTGAGCAGGTGGTTGTTTTCCTTATCTATCACATGCTGTTTCCTCTGTGTTAACAGTTTCTACCTACTTAAGGCATAAAGAGGTCTGTTAATAAACTCTGCTCAACTGCATAGCTTGCACTGCTCATCTAATGCTGGTGTTAATGTGCAGAGGAGGTTTTGGCAGCTGAAGCTGGGTCAGTGGAAGGGGATAATGAAGATCAGGGGGTGATGGGATGGAAAGGAAGCAGCAAGACTGGGAGAGGTTAGTTCCAAGGAAGAGTTGGTTAGTAGGGAATGATATCTGTGTAACACACAGCCTCTCCTGGAGATCCATCCTTGGACAATCTGTCTCTGTTGTGATCACTGGGCATAATCGGTTCCTTGCAAATCAGAGGTTTCTTATGCAGGGGCCAAAGGAAAATTTGCTTCTTGAGGCACTTAGTGGGTGTGTTGATGATGCTGGAATGCATATTGCTTGTTCTGGGCTCCTATCAAATAGCTAGGCATTGCTGTGTAATACTGAAGTTTCAGTAGTGGTGTTTGTCTAGCGAATGATCTCGAACATTTGTCGTTAGTGATTTCTTGAAATCTCTGCAGCCAATGCTGTGCAAGTGGAGGAAAGCAAGACTGGTGCCTCAAGGAATTGCAGTCTACCCCTGCAGACTTATGAACTGTGTTTCTAGGTTACAGAGAAATTATCCTGCCATATGGGAACCATGTAGAGCAATGAGCTATTGTGGACAACAAAAGTTATGCAATCTCCAGCATTAATGGCTGAAAAGTGCAAGTAGTCATATTGGTTACAGTAAAAACACTACGGAAAGCCAGAAGCTATTGAGGAAAGGAGGTGATACTATACATTTACCCCTCGGGACATGGGATTTCTACTGTTTTTCCTTGCTGGTTGTGTTCTGAAGGGCTTAATCTGCAGAGATAATGGTAAAATAAAAAAAAAAAAAACTCATATACTTGGTGTATTTAAGCATTGCTGTCTTTCTGACTCCAGAGAAGATAGTGTGGAGCAGTTACTGGTTCATGTTGCAAGAAAAGGCCAATATTAAAATCAGAACAAAGAAGAATGTAAGTGGTTGCTGTAGGTACAGTCTTATGGCAGCCTAAGTGACTCTCGGATATTGTAGTTCTGCTGACCTGAACCTTTGATGATCTGCTTCAGACCGGTAGGTTGGCAGAATTTACCAGAGAGATATTTTTCTGAGGGGTCAGACAAGCTTCAGGCTGGTGCAATAGAGGGGAGAGAGGCTAGGGCTGATTTGTAAACTGTTATAAGACTGCCCTGAATTTCAAACACATCAGACTGAATGAAGTATCAGGTTCAGGGAGCCTGGAGACTGATGCCTGGTCAGAGGTGTACTCCTTAGCTTTCAGACCATTTCTTTTCTGGTTTTGGGTAACCTCGTAACTACAAGATGCCTTGCAGCATTGCTAGCTTTTTGGGTTTGGTGTTTTGTTTTTATTTATTTTCCCAAGTGTATGGATGAATGTTACCTTCAGGAAAAGAGAATAGGATTTTCTTTAAATAAATCTGACACTTTCAAGTATACTCCTCCATTTTTCCCCAGCATAAAACTGATACTTCAACAGTCCTTCTCATAACTTTTTATCTGGATTTAGAGGAAGAATTTATAGTTATGTTTACGTGTTCAGTGCTACACAGATAGGATGAAAACAGTACTCTCAAACTTTGTATGAATTGTCAGAGTTGATATACTGGTAAGATCTTGGGCAGAGGTTCACTGTATGAGATTGGGAGAGCTGGACTCACTTCTATAGCTTCTAGGATTTGAAGAGAAGCAAAACAACTTTCAAGATCTTCCTTATGTAAATGACTGTAGTAAAATACAACTTCAGGCCACCTCTATGCAACTGTGAAGCAAAAGGAAGTTCACAACTGCTCTGTGGTAACACTAGAGGGAAATGTTTTGCAACGTCTGCCTGTTTTAAAAGAGAAAAAAGAGGCAGTTTTCTTTAAAGAGCCAGCGAGACTAGTGACTTAATGAGTACAACTGCCCTGTGGTAACACTAGAGGGAAATGTTTTGCAACGTCTGCCTGTTTTAAAAGAGAAAAAAAAAAGGCAGTTTGCTTTAAAGAGCCAGCGAGACTAGTGAGTTAATGAGTGTGAGAATCGTTCTAAAATTAAGATTAGAGCAGTGCAATAGCATGTATACATCCTGATCCAGAATTAAATTGTCTGTTACAGGAAGGGGAAAAGGTCTGTTACTGTTAAAGGCAGCTTTCCTACCAACATGTACAAACAAAACATTGAAAGTTGAACCAAAGCAGCTTTGCACAAAATTAATGCCTAATTAACTTGTACAGATAACGTTTGAAATGCTAGAGGTCAGCCTGGAGACTTTTTGGGAGCGTAGTAAGCTCTGTTTACTGTCTGGGCCATCTTAATTGCAATAAGGATATTCTTTTTTGGTATGTATAGTTCAAAGTGATGCAAGTCAGGAAAAGACACTTTACAGTAAGTGGGAATTCCTGTGTTTAGTTTGTTACTTTCAAAATTATATTAAATGGAAGAAGAGTTGTACTATGGGGTTTTTTAATGTTTTGGTGTAAAAGATTCTGAGTAAGTTAGAAGTATTGACCTGAAGTCACCTTGAAAGTTCTCATTGTAGCAAAGAAGAATAAAACTAGTCCCTTGCCTGTTACTGCAAATGCAGTAATTGAAACTTCACGCAAAGCATTACTGTAGGAAGCTGCATAGCTTTTCAGCAGAGGATTGCAGCAAAAGTGCTCTTCAGGCTGTGGTGCAAGACACTTGTACTTCTAAAAAATTGTATAACTTTACAGTAGACAGTAAAAAACTAATTTTTTTTTTAAATAGTTGTGGTGTTTATATCAAGATGAGTGTTTAATGCAGACTGTCTTTCAATAATTTTTATAAACACATTTTGAGAAACTCTGGGTTTATCTTCCTGATTGCCTCCTTAGAAAAGAGCAAGAGATTAAGGGTAGTGTGCTGACCACAAGTGAGATGAGGTGTAATTAAAGGCAAGGTCACTTATTCCCACTAATTACTGAAGTGTGGGGTTTTGGGGGGTTGGGAGGGGCATAATAGAGAAGCTTTTAGATACCCAACTTGAAATGGAAGCAACAAACTTCTAAGCTAAATGCAAGTTAAGGACAATTTTTAAGCTCAGAGAAATGGTTGTGATCTTGTGTTTACCTTTGAAGTTTGTTGCTTCTGTCTCAGATCTAAAGGATCTCAAAAACTTCTTTTTTTTTTCCTTTACCTACAAACATTGCCATTGCCGATTTTTGATAGCCTACAACAGCAGTGCTCACATGATGGAGAACATAGCATTTCACTAGATGTTCCTTAGTCAGCTGGAGCTAATTTCTCTTGCTGTATTCTAGAAATGCATTTTGACTGGCTCATCGCTTTCCACAGACAGGGAAACTGGATGATGGTAGTGCTTCCTTCCCACTTCAGTAATAATTGTGAAAGAGATGAGGGAGTGAGAAGACAATGCTGTTCCAAACAGATTGCACTGGCAGCCAAATAATGTTCAGCCTGGACTTGCTGCAGTTGAGAGGAATGTGGGTGTGTGTGTCCCTTGAGTTGTCCAGTTGTTCACTAGCTGGAAGAAGTATGTTTCTTGGCAATGTTTGCACAGTCTGCTAATTGGAGAAGGCCTCTGGAAATTCCTGTTGGATAGCTTAGCTCCTCAGAACAGCTATAAAAGCTTTGGAGTTTATTAATGTCATTCAATGGTTGTTATTTTCTCTGAATCAGTTCTGAAAAAGAATGGTAAAAATTGTTACCAGTAATCTAGAGGTGAACTGAAAGCTGTTTGGGGAGGGAAGGAAAAGTTGCTGGAAAAAACTGTCTCAGCTTAACCCAGGACACACAGTTACTTTTAGGAAGGTATTTAGAGTAGTCTGTCTCTTTCACTTGCATAAAGTGAAACTTTGTGATCTAAATCAGAATTGTAAACTAAACATGTTCTTCTAATACAGAAAGACCTGGTCCACGTGGACGTTTTGGTAGGTACACGATTAGAAGACAGAGAACCTCCTTTTGAGGTCCAGCTGTGGTAATGCAAGAGGTGGTAGGTTCCTGCTGCTGAAAGATCATTAGTGAAGTCCAGTGGTTTTAATTGGTCAAGACAATCCATCTGCTTGTGTGAAGCAGACTAGTTATTGCTCAGGTTGGCTGCTGTTAGGTCAGTGAGATGCTGGCGTTTGGTGAGAAGGAACGTTGGGCAGCTGGCACTGGTGATCTTCAGGCAAGCCAGCTGGATCTAGAGCAGGATAGTGGCTAGTACACCTGCACAGAAGCCAGGATTGCTGTCTCTGCACTGGCTATGCAGATGGATGCTTGCTTTGCAAACAGATAAGTGACTGAAAATGTTACTACTTTCCTTTTCACCCAAAGCACCCCAGTGCTTTGAGTAGGCTCTGATTTTCTCTGGGTAAAATCAGCTGGCTGATGCTTTCAGTAAGTAGATTGATCTAATTTAAGTCTGAATGGAATTGAGCAACTTTCAGTTCACCTGGCCTGGCAGTCGAGAAGGCAGCCTCTTGTAGAGGAGCAGATTGGACTGCTCGATGATGTTCTAAACTGCATCTTCATTGGGCAATTTATTACAGAAAATGATGGTGATATTTGAAGGTGCTCTAGCCCTAAGTGCTCTGTTAGAAAAAGGGATTGTGTAAAGATATCCCATCTGCTTTAGTGCTCCTTGGCTCAAATTGTCTGCTGAAGGCTGTGCAAACCAGCTGCCCCAAAGTAAATGAGATGCACTGACACAGTCCATTCAGATGGTCCAGCTGCACAACCAGTAAACTCTGGGGAGAGAGCAAGCATCGGGGCAGTAAGTCTTAAGCCGCTGCAACGGTTTCTTCAGTGAGTTTTGTAACTGCGCTATATGGGGGCTGTACTGTTATGGTGTATCAGTATAGTTGAAGCAGTGCAGCTTTTGCTTGCTGCTGTAAAATCCTAGCTAGGTTTTAAAAGCTGCTCCTTTCTTCCCTGAAGAGCTAACCCTCTTCAGTAGCAGGTGCTTCAATACCTGGTAAAAGCAACATCTCCCTCAGCCATTCAGTGGACTGAATGTTCCAGCAGTTCTAGTTCTTGTGGCCCCTCTTCCTCAAGAGGGTTCTGCTGCTATGGAGATGTGATAGAAGTTTTTAAACTTGAGTATTGTTTTAAGCAAAGCTAGCTTACTGTTCAGCACATCCAGTGCTGCATTGCTTCACAGAGTACTCAGGGACTTCCTGTGGTTTTCCTGGCTTTCTTTTGCCCAACTCCTTAATCTGCCATTGGATTCTCAGCAGCTGAGTTAACTCAGGATGATAAAAGAAATTAGCACAGACATCTTTTCTTGCTCTAAATGGGCTGAGTTTAGGGCATGGGTAATCCTTTATCACCTAATTCCCCATTGACTACACGGAGCTGTTGTCAGACATCAAGCAGCTTTTCTGTTGGACTGTGCTTTGCAATCTATTCTCCATTTATTGTCCCACTTTCATGAGCAGGTAACTGTTCTGACAAAGATGACAGAGCTACTTATTTTCAATAAAAGATAATAGTGGATGTCAGTCCAGGATATAGATTAGTGCAAACCTTAATCTCTGGTTGTAATTTTTTCTTATTTCCCTGTTGCTGTAACATGGACAGAATATTTTCTTTAGTAATTAACTTTACTAAAGGCATTAAAAACTCAGGTGCCTTGAGTTAAGTGGTTTGCGTGTGTACTAGGTATTGTACAGACAGATGAAAAATCCCTGACTGCTCACTTTGCAAGATACTGCAGAAAAAGGAATTAAGTAGACTATCTCTAAAATACCCTATTTCTTTCCTTGCTTAGAGGACAGTTAAAAGCTCTGTTTGTATCTGGGGGTGGCAGGGGAGAGAGTCTCAGAAGATTGTTGTACCACCTTCTGGAACAATATAGGAATTTAAAAAATTAGTCCTTCAGCTGTGTAAGCAGCTGTAGGTCTTTATGATGGGCTAGATGGGCTTAACTGGTTTATCCTTCTTTTGGATTGATTTTAATTGTTTATGGGACAAAGAGCACTTTAATGACTGTCTTAAATGGGCAGTCTTTTTTTGTTCCTTGGTCTTCTCAGGGACTCTGAAAATGTAGCAAAACAAATTGCATGCATGTCCTGCTTTTGTTTTGCTACCCATGCAAAACCGCAGGAAGATCATCTACCCAAGCACCAGTAATCAGTCCGAACTGCAGGCTGTGTAGCCAGGTGTGCATAGTGACTCTTGCCTCCTGCAGTGGGTGAATCAGTTCTTCAGGGTGCATTTGACAGTGATGATGCTCCTCTGAGACTTCTTCCTAGTGAAAATCTGGCATGGATTGATAGGCTGTTTTGATAATGTCACAGATGTACTAATGAACTACTGTCTTTATACCTTAAGCCTGTTCTCCTTGACAACAGGACTTACTCTGGCTTCCGTTCATCAAAACAAAAGTGTGAATGTGTAACATAAAAAGCACTTGCTTTTTTCCCTGGAGAAGCATCTGATTGTAGAATTCAGAGTGGGACAGAACATCTTTGCATCATTAATTACAGTATGTCCCATGCTGCCCCATCTATTTAGATTTTACAAAAAAAGTTGGGCACAAATGTAAACCTACATTATGTGTTCATCTTATTTTATTCGTTCTATTGAGCTCAGTAGGCTTCCTTGTAGAAAAATTTGCAGCATCCATGTACTTAAGCCTTTAAAGCAATGCTTAATTTATTATTCTGTTACCTCAAAACAAAACTATTCTTGAGGGTAATAGTGACAACTGAACGGTTTTATCAGTAATTTGAGCTCAGAACACAACAGCTTTTAATTTGAGACATTCACAGAGGCATTTCAAAAGCATGCAAATGACTCATGCACCATTCTAGTGAACTTCAAGCCAGGTGATAGTGTAGGTGCAACAGCTTTGTTTTTCTTCCCAAAGCATGATGTTGCTTAAACCAATCAGTATTATTTGTTTGCTCAATACTAGACTTGCAACTGTCTTGTCTGAGCCTTTAATATTCTTGCAGAAGTTGTGGTGGAGGTCCTGGCTCTCTCAGCATAAATATGCTGTGCATAGATTCTCAGTTTCTGGTGTAACTGAAGGAATAAAAATAAGATTAGTATATTTCGATATCTATTAAATCAGGGAAGTGGAAGAGGATGCACTACATTTTAAAAACGTTATTTCCCAGCTTGCCTCTGATATCTTTGGTTTGATGGAATGAACTAACTTTTGCTGTCTTCTCCAGATTCCAATTTAAAAATAAGCGGGAAGCGAAGTCTTTAGGTCAAGGTGGAACTGGGAAAGAAAATGTGATCAAGTTCCTTGTATGTTGTTTTGGAAAGTAACTCGTATTCAAATTTTATAGTTTATTTGAAGCAAAACTTCTGAGCTGATTTCTTTCCCCCCAGTCCCAATTCAGGTTTGGAGCCTTTCTTCAACTTATCTAGCTACATTCATACTCAGTGTCTCCAGTCTGCTGCAGTGGCCACTGTCATCTGACATTAAAGCTAGGAACTAGTGTGTCAAAAAGCTAACTAGTAATCTAAATCACTAAATTTAGCTTTTACTTTAAAAGAGAAATTAGCTTGATCAAGTCAAATAGCTTTGCCCTGTGTTGGTATGATACCTTCCCAACACTACTGTGCTGATGGTCTGCTCTCCAGACTCTAGTCTGGCCTTCTGAAATTTCCAAGGTTGAGTGGGAAGAAAGAAGGAACTAGAACTTACAGAAGCCAGAATTACAGGTCTCATTCTCAGTTTCCTGGGCATGCAGCGGTTTCTCCTGCTTCTGCTGGCATACTCCTTAAATGTCTGTATCAGGCTGTGACATGACCTTGTGGGGAAAAAACAAAAGGGTTAACTTTTCTCTCAAATTTAATTTTTCTTAAACAGTTCTGAATTCAGGTGACAAGGAGACTTATGAATGTGTATACAGGCTCCTGAATTTTAAGGGCTTTTTCACTGACAGTGTGCCCACGATCTTTTCGTGTTGTATTTCATATGATGGATGAATTTTGTTTTTTATTGTTATCTTTATAGTCTTTTATAGTGGGGTGGCTGCTCTATTACACTTTTACTGCATTTCATATCCATGATACCTGAACAGGCTCAAAGATGGGAAATCCATTTTTAAATGTGTTTGAAAGACACTTAAGCTACTAATAGTACATAAAATTGGCAGGTTTTTAATATGCTAGAGACACTTTGGATGAAATTGCTGTACTAAATGGATAGCAAGATCTTACTTTTAAAGTAATTTTCTACTGCAATACTCAATTGTTTTTAGATTTGATGAGAATACTCTGATGCCATATGACATGTCAATATCTTGTTAATTGGCCTGTGTTGGTGAAGGAGAACTCTTGCAGAGGCAATGCAAGGACAACTGATGCAAAAATAAATTGTAGAATATATGAATACTCCACAGTAGCTATGGGTTTGGATTTTGCAGCATGGATGTTCTTTAAGCTGTAGTGGAAGTTCATTAGTGGTGATGATTGCTAGCTCTTGAACAAGGAGTAGCTGGTAGGTAATTTTTGGCTTGACAAACCAATAGCGTGAATTTAAGAAGACTTAATTGCTTTCTTAAGTATGCAGCAAAGTAACAGCTTTATTACTGATGGATCTAATCCTGGGAATAAAATCTGATATTGGATGCTTTTTATGAAAGAAGAGTGAATAGAGTGAGATTCAGGTTTTCTGTACAAATTGACAGCACTTTGTAGCTGTAGAATGAGACTACTGCTAATTCAGTAGGGCCGTAAATACAATTTAGAAAAAGCTGCAGCTTTGCTCAGCTATCTTAACTCTGAAAATGTATGCTCTTTCCTAACCCTATAGGAATTGTTCATTATTAATCGCTTGGTTACAGTGTACTTCTAGCCTTTCAGAGACCTTAGCTAATGAGGCCTTCCAAAACAGGAAGGAACAAAGAGAAATTCTGAAGCAGCATGGTGGTCTTGCCTGAAGGGATTTTAATGTCTTCCTTTTTGTAGCATGTGCATTTAGCTTCCATACCCAAATGAGCTTTTTTCCTTAATATTAGATCTTCCTTTGCCATATTCTCCACATACTTCTTGCTTTCTTCAAGCTTTCACTTAATGCCCTTCAGCAAATTGCTTCCAGTTCTTGTTAGGAAAAACGATCTGTAGTCCTGGTGAGTTTATAATCTTGGTTTTGGCATCAATACTACACCAACAATTAAAAACAACCAAACAAAACCATAAAAAGGATATAGGAATATGTTCACTAGTCTGTTGGCTTCTTTCCTACTTCTGTTACCGTACTTTTCTGTCCTTCTTTAAAAAGCACCTTTCATCATCAGACTTTCTGGTTTTGGGAGTGTTCTTTGGTTTTTGGACATTCAATCATAACAATAAATCTTATCTGAAAGCCATCTCTTCTGGCAGGTAAATTTGAAGAAAAAGAAGATAAAGTTCCAAAGTTGGAGAACTTAAATAACCTGGCATACATGTGCAATGTGAATATTGTATTGAACAAGCAAGATTTGCTTAGAATGGAAATGCTGCTTTTGGAAAACTTCAACTGGAACCTCTGTCTGCCAACACCAGCACACTACATTGATTACTACCTCTGTGTGTCCATTGGTGAAAATGACCTTCACAATGGCTGGCCAATCACCTCATTGACCAAAATAAAAGATTTTCTGGAGAAATATGCGTATTATTTCCTTGATTTCTCAGTGCAAGGTAAGAGGGTTAGTTTTATGCTAGAATGATCTTCCATTTGGCAAAAGGCAAAAATCTGAAAGACAGAAGGGCTTTAAAACTTGTCATAATACAGATTGCACAAAATTATCTGTGCAGAATGGTTTCTCTTGGCAGTTATTTCAGATGGCAAATGGTACAGTGTCCCTTCCTTGCATATAAACCTCTTGTCTTTTTTCAGAAATCTCTAGATCAATTGTTTTCCTTCAGCTTAGAACACTAATTGGTGAGACTGTCAGAAATGGGTCTAATTTTTGATAAGCCACGGAGTATGAACTGCTGTCAGTTGCAAATATGATATTATGCAGTTCAGAGTATGCATCCTTCTTAATTATATTTTTAGAGGCTCCTGTGCTGCAAGACATGACATATTTATAATGATGGCACTTTTAATGGTTTGGTTTGCAGCGTTGCTTCCAATATCTGCCCATTTAAGAGGCAGTAAACTGCAGCATCCTCATAGGTTGAGGTCAGCACTAACGTAAATGTGCATGTAGTTGCCAATACCTAACTTCGGCTCAGTTGAGACCAGTCTGCAAATTTCAGCAAAATCTATTTCGTGGCTTCTTCTGAAATGAAAGAAACTATAGAGAAGCCTTGATAGTAGTTATGGACAAGTAGTACAGAGATATTCAGGAAAGCTTCATCCAGTTTTGAGATATTTTTTTCATGACTTTTTGTCATGAGTTAGTACTCTGAGATGTGTGTAACAAAGTGTGGATTTAATTTTGTCCTGTTTTGCCATGCATGTACATAATAGGCTCACTGCGGTGCTTAGTAAGATTATAATTCTTGCTTTTGTTTTTTCTTTTGTAGATCACGCTTTCCTCCATTTTCGCCCATCTCTGATTGCTGCAGCCTGTGTGTGTGCCTCACGTATCTGTATGCAGATTTCTCCTTCTTGGACAACACAGCTTGAACTGCTAACATGTTATTCCTGGGAACATCTTGCCCAGTGCATTGAAATGATGCTCATGTAAGATCAGAAAGAAAGTAACCTGTTTGTGCTCTTCGGAAGATGTTAATACTCCTTTTTTTCAGTAATTGTTTACCTAGAACTAAGATAGTACAATATTACATTGGTAAGCTCCATCTTCAGTCTATATTTTAACAATATTTGCAATGCACAATGGAGCGCAGAATTTAGTGTTCATTACATTTTCTTGTACTGGTTGTCTGTGTGATTGGATGGAAGCTTTTACCAATTGGTGGTTGAAAGCTTTTTTCCCCTTTGTTTTCTCATTGTGCCTACAATATACTTGCCGAAGAGAGACACCAGTGTGTCTCTAACATCGAGAACACAGTAGGGAGACTTTTCAGAACTATTCTTTGTTTTTTTTCTTCAGTACAGGACATGATTGCAATGTATCAATACTGGTCTGGTATGTGAGCACGTACAGTCTTAACAGAAAGTAAAGTTTAATAGAATTATTTAGTTTGGGAGTGATGGTGGACTTTCTGAATTCCTACTTAAAGTAAGGCCAACTGAAGTTAAATTGGGCTTCTTGGGGTGTTGTCTAGTCAAGTTTTGACTATCTCCAAGGAAGAAGACTTCCTAACCTCTCTGGGCAACTTATTCCAGTGTGAAAATGTTTCTTCCTAATATCTAACAGGAATTTGCCTTGTTCACTTACACCTATGCACTTTAATACTCTGCAAATACTTACAGAGACTATTTCAAAATGTCTTTGTGTTGTGGACTTCAGGTTCCAAGATAACCACTCCATCAGTAAAAACATACTTGTGATGTAAAATGACCTGTAAATCTGTTGTTAGTGTGTGATGATTGCAGCAGGATCATTAGAAATTAATTGTGAAAGCAAATGAGGATTACCATATGCAGCTAGGGCCAAAAAGCTGATGATATAGCCTGACTGGTGAAAACTTCGGGATATATGCAAGCTCTGTGAACTTCTCTCTCTGATAAATCTTATTTATAATTTGTTTCAGATGTTATGAGAATGACATTAAAGAAGCCAGTAACATAAAGCAAGTAACAATTCAACATCAAGAACAGGAAGCAGTGGGAAATCTGAGTCATCAAGCCACTACTCAAGTTCTCTTCCAGCAATCTAGTTACCACCCTTTAGCCCAGCATTCAGCTACGCTTTCCCAGTTCCAGTCGCCAGTGCAAGATTTGTGCTCTGCTTACCGTGACTCCTTACAGCCACACAGGCCCAGCACTCTGCTTGCTGGCAGTGCTGACAGCTCACTGCACTCCTACGCAGCTCTTCAGGCCAGCCTTCAGCCATCTGCCCAGATTCTGCCCATCCAAATGCCCGCCGCTGTGCAGGTGGCACTAGGAACAGAGCCCAGATACTGCATTTCCATGGCTTATGGCAGTAGTTACTTCAGTGGCCATAGCTCATACGCAGCTGGGTGTTTTGATGGATAAATATTGACAGGAGAAAAAGGTGATATGAACAGAAGCTGAAGAAGGGACCCTGTGAGTGATTCAAGATGTGCATCTGAATAAAAACCATGTAGGAACACAATCCTTATGACTCGTGCATTCAGAGGATGTTGATGTGGATGCACTGATCACTGGAACCTGGGGGCCTTTCTGCCAAAGGTTGGACCTTTGGCTCTTAATGAGAGAGAAGTAGAAATTCATTAATATACTTCACTCAACATCCCTTTGAGAGGCATCTGCATAGAAACCCTGTGGAGGTTAGTTCCTTCTAGTCTTCAGAGTTGTCTGAAAGCTTGTGTTGAAGAGTTATTTCAGGCTGGAGCGTTTGAATTTCTGGCCAAGTAGCAATGGACCTAGAGGATGTTGTTGGAACACACAGACAGCTCTCCTCTTCCAGGGACATGTCACTTGAACCGTGGCAGCTTATACTACTGGAAGCTTCTACTAAATATACCGAAACTGGTATCAGTTAAATGTGAGCTTTGTTTATGCAGAAATCTATGTGTAGAACACTTTCCATTTTCTTTGAGCAGGAGTGATAGTTCAGGAGTAAGCCTTTAGAATAAAAGAAAAAAAAAAGGTCCAGAAGACTATGAAATCATTGTTGACTTAAAATTCTCTTGGAATCTAAACGGGATGCTGCTGAATGAAACATCACTCTGCCTTCAAGTATTTTAGAAACAAAACCAAAACTTTAAGTCATGTCTTAGGTCTTTAAGATGCTGCTGCTTTTGAGACTGGAGATTATTCTTAGTAAAATTGTTCATGAACTTTATCAGGGATTTAATGTTACTTGAAGAAATCCTCTTGGAAAAACTCTTGAAAGGTTCATTGCCTTCAGTTATTTCATCTTTTGGGCTCAATGACTTGTGGCAGTAGTTCAGGCTCTGGACAGAGGAACTGGTGTTAAGGGGGCAAAGATAGGGAACTGGTTAACTTCACTGTGAAATTAGAGTTTGATTGCAGTCCTAGACAATGCTGACTTAGTTTTTTAACATACCATCTTAGCATTGGAAAATGTTGCTGGTAGATTCAAGATCCTGTTGCTGCTTTACAATGAGAGACACTTGCTGTCACACATCCAAAAGTTTCTTTCTCAACTGAAACCAGGAATGATTGTTCAAAAACTGTACAGGCTTTTTTATGTCAATGTACATATTTACAAGAAATGAACTTCTGCAAATATGAAACTTTAGTTTTGATATATGCAACCACTGTTGTAAATTTGTTTGAAGGCAGTACTCCTGGTGTGTCTTTTTTCTGAAGGTTCTCAGGACAGCAATACAAGTAATGTGCAATATGCTTTTCCTGACTTGGGGCAGTTTTTTTCAAGTCACGTGTCACAGTGCTGTTTTAAATTATATTTTCAGAGAATTGTTTTTAAGAGTGCTTTAGGGTGCAGGGGAAAAAGTTAGCCTGCATGCTAATGCATGTTTGTATAAGTGTCTTCTGAGAATGCAACTTCAGTATCAAGTTAATAATTTCTTCCATTCAGCAGGCTAGAGAAAAATACAAACTGTAAATGAAGAGGCAGTATTCTTCAGAAATTAGTCTACAAGTTTAAAGACCTTATTTCATCTTCTGTTTTCTTTCTATTTATATTAAACTTTATTTTCAGAAGACCTTAGTATGTTTTTTATCATGTAATTCAACAGACATAAAGAATAACAGATATATGGTTGCACTGTTGTGTGGTTTTTCTTTGTTTTTTATCACTCTTATAATTTGCGTCATATACAGTGTTACACTTAGGTCCGCCATCATGCTTAGTTGTGAAAATACTTGATAAGTTCCCAATGAAAGTTTCCAATAACCACCACACAGCTGAAGTGCCCTTTTTTTTTTTTTTTTTCCCCAGTGGTTTCTCCTTAGCTTTTAACAGCTATCAAAGAATATATGTCTATACCTTAAAAACATTTATGTTTGACAGAATGGAAGAGAGGTAGGACAAATGTGAGGGAAAGGCCTTGGCAAATAATAAATGGTGAAGGATGAGGCACATCAGGAATTTGGTTACTGAATCATAGAATCATAGAATGACCCG
>NW_010118257.1:0-17583 GCF_000699245.1 Pterocles gutturalis | reverse complement strand
GGTCCTTTCCAGCCCAGGCCATTCTATGAATCTATGATCATGGGGTCATGTTTTCTTTCGTCCATTCCAGGTAAAAGCATCAAAGGAGTAGCCATGAATCTCAGCGCTGAAGTAGGCTCTATTCAGATCAGAAATGGTTCCATCACGATCCCCTGTGATGGCCTCTACCTGGTGTCCCTGAAGGGCAGTTTCCCTGACCTGGAAGAGGAGGACTTGCTGAGGCTGAGGCTGTGGAAGACGGACAGAATGACCAGCAGGGCCCTCTGGGATCAACATGTCCACGACAGCAGCAAGGAGGTAGATCTCAGCACAGTGCTGTACTTGTTTGAGCAAGATAACATCACCCTGCAGACCAGCTCCAACGCCACCATCAAGGATTTGTCATTTAGCCTTGTGCTACTTGTGAGTCCCTTCAATTGCTATCTGTAGAAGACGATGTGTGAAATACAACATGTACAGTAGAGCCTTTCCTACCGATCTGTGTGCCTGTGGAAGGCTTGTCTCCCAGGCTGTACTTGTACAAGCAGACTGCTCGAGCCTCTCTTCCTGGGGTTGTGGAGAGCCTCAGCTGGAGCACAGACAAATCCCAGTGCAAATGGGCTTTCTATAGTACATGATGGTTCATCACTTTGGAGCTCTGCACAGCTGTTTTGCTACCTAGGATAGATCTTTCTAACACTGGAGAAAGGGATGTGTGGAACTCTTGAAGAGACCAGAAATGAAAGCCAAAGCAAGTCACCTAAGCTTATCTTGTATTTAGAGAAACACTGGGTTTCTCTATTTACTTGACAGTATCTGTATATAGTAAAAATATGCTGTATATTTGCTAAAATATAAATCTGATAAATCAGGAAGATACCTCAAGTGTCTTGAAGCCACTTGGAGAAGGAGAACAGATCTGCTCGACAGCCCTTTGCCTGGCAAGCAAGGGACTTGCTCTGCAGTGATCCTGAGAAATGCTCTCTGGCAGGTAAAGCCCCCAAAGGAAGGTAGGGTTTTGAAACAAGCTAACAGGCCTGCACTGGACAGCAGAAAGGCAGGCCCTGCAGTGTCTAAGAGGTTTTTAGGAGCAGTTTTGAAGAGTGGAGGCCCACTGGCTTTTTCCAGTTGTCTCCAGACTATTCCTGAGGTGAGGGAATATCTGGTGGGACATTTACATCTTAACACCAGCTCTTGGAGGTGTTAAGTTGAAGGAGAATATCCTTCAAGCACACACACATAGATTGGCTTGACCTAAAAATGATCCAGGCACGTAAAAATTTGGAAAAAGACGAGGACTCTAGATTTGCTAGATTCTCTCTAACAGACTGAGTGAAATCTGCAGGTCTGCACATCCTTTCCTCTGGGAGGATTCAGATGGTTCCTGTGAGCCTTGCAGTAGACCTTGCCATACAGGTATGGACCACAGAGAGATTCCCGGGCACAGCCACCGCAATGCCCCCATGCACCCACACGTACCCTGCCTGGTTCCTGGTGAGGTCCGGCTGCTCTCTGACCCTGAGCTGTGCATCCCTCTTCTCGTTCCAGCATGTGGCTGCTAAAGACAAGTCCTGCCCTGACTGCGCTGCAGGCAGCACATGACCTGAGCACAGCCAGTGACTGTTGGATTTTTTGGTTGAAGTGGGGCAGATTTGAAAGGCAAGTAGACTACCTGGCTCCAATGAACTCCAGCAACGTGTCAGCATCTCACTGCTGGCTGTATGCTCCAAAGTCCTTTGTTAAAAGTATTTATGTATTTATACTATAGGCATATGAATGTTACTTCAGATTTCTTAGAAACACTGGGAAGGGTTCAGACTTTGGGTTGTCAGCGCTAAGCTCCTCTTTACAGATGCTCCCATTCCTGCTACATGGGCACCGTGCTGCTGCCCACCTTGGCTCCCCAGCTGACCCAGTCCTGGCTGAACACTGCTGCAGGCTCTGGTGCCAGAGGCAGCTAAGGAAACCTTCCAGGCCTTGGTGAGCATTTCCACATGTTTTCTGCTGTTGTTGGCAGATTTTATAAGCTTCCCTACCCAGGGCCAGGGGACAGGGGAAACCTCTGTGGCTGAAGCGGTTTTTCATGCAGTGCCAAGAAGCAGCTTTTTCTCATTTTAGGACTGAGAAGCTGCGGGCTGACTTGCACCTGCAGGATGCTCCTCCCCACCTGCAAGGGGCGTTATGGCTTTTACCTCTGGCCACTGTGCCCACCACCGGACCAAAGGCAGCTGCACCCTGTCCCCAAGCTGGGGATTGTCACACTCCCCAGCTGAAGTGAGAATGTGTTTCCCTTCCTAAAAGCCAATAAAACTTTTCTTTGTAACCTTTGGGCTTGCAGTGTCCCTTGGCCTGGGGGGGGAGTGGGGTGTGTCAGTGGTGTGGTGTCCTCATTTTGGCTGGGACAGGACAGCAAGAAAGATGAAGCCTGAAGACACATGGATTTGCTCCTCAGAAGGGTGCAGCCTTTCTTGTTTAGAGCAGGAGAGGGCATTTCACACACTGGTTCCTCTGCACTTTCAGGATGAACTAGACTGATGTACACATATACATTACACACACTCATCTTGAAATAAAGGTTGAAACAATTCAGTTCCTGAGATTAATTACTTGAGGGACTGACTATCCTCATCAGTCAGTTTCCATACTATCAGCTTCTGTTTGTATCTGGCAACACCATCCTCCACAAGGTTAAAAGTCTGATATGAGAAACATTAATTTTTGTTATTGGGGTTGTTAAGGCCTTGTAGGAGCTCATAGATGGTGCTAAAGTCACATCTTCTAGCTCTGCCCAACCAGGTCAGTGGGCTGAGGTTTTAGGTTACCCCCCAAAGCTCATTACAGCTGGAGGTGTTGAAGTGCAAGGCTGGACTAGGCAGTTTCTGGAGACAATCCCTAGCTCTGGAGGGACAGCGTGTTCTCCTTCCCATGCTTACCACCACTGGAATGGGACCTCGTGGCCTGTCCCTCACAGGGCTTTTGGTGAGACCCATTTCACAGAGCACAGTCATCAACCAGGGATTACTGACACCTCCGTGATTTTAAAGCCATCCCCACTGCTGCTGTGTTTTGTGCTTCCTTCCCTTCTCTCTCCTCTTTCCTACCTCCCCCACTCCTGTAAGGCAAGGGACAGGATGACAAAGCTGATGTAAGAGCCACCATCACCCTTGGGGAAGGAGCTGGCCTCACTGCACCCATCAGAGCCCCAGGGCTCTTGATCTCCAGATGAGAAAAAACTACCAAAGGTGATGCAGAGCAGAATGGCATGGTGGCTCCTTCTCTTTACACGGTTACAAGAACAAATGATGGGAAAAATGTAATTTAAACTCCATTCGCATCCCTTCAAAAGCCATCTCCTTTTCTACCACAAATGGTTACCAGTAATGGTTGATAATGAGCCTGTGGTTTTCAGACACCACTTAATTTCATCAGCTGGCATGAGTCACAGTCATTGCCTGTCTGCTTCACTAGCGAGAGAGAACAAAGGAGCTGGAGCCTGCTTGGCAAAGTGCAATTGATCCCACCACTGGAAAGCTATCACCGTGTAGCTCAGACAGCAGAAAGCACAGGAATTTAGTTTCCATATTCAAATATGAAAACAGGAAGGTATGATGTGACATCCAACAGTAGCTGGCTGGGAAGGTTTGACTTACTAGACATCATCATCAGCAACATCCATAACTTCAGACAGTAGAGCTGTTCTCTGAGCAGACAGTTGGTTTTTGTTTTCCAAGGGATCTGGACCAGCCCTGGGGATGCATGCTCCCAGCTGTGTGGTGGTCCACCAAGTAAAGCAAATTGAGAAATGCTCACTGAGGACTGGGAGAAAGGGAGCTGGTACCAGGCCAGAAACTGACAGCGGCAAGAGAGCCACGGAAGGATTTCTCATTTGCCATTTGTAGCCTTGTATACCCTAAGGCCAGGGAGGATCAGAGAGTTGCTTGGTTCTCTAAGCCAATGAGGAAGGCTGGAAAGTCCTAGCAACCCGGGCAAGCAGAGCCTGGGCTGAAGGCATGTCTCTCCAGGAAGGTGCCAAGCAGTGAGCTCACTTGCTGGCAGCTGCTCAGCGTCCCAAGGGAAAACATACCCCGTCAGCACCCAACGTGCTGTGCCGGCAGGGGCTCACTGTACTCACCACACCAGGAAATAGGAGCCTGGGGACTAGAAAACCCGCCAATAACAGCAGGAGGGGACAGTGGAGCTGAGCATGGAGAAGGACACTGGGCAGAAAGCCCAGACAAGCACAGGGAAGGAGAGCTCAGGAGAGATGTGATGCTGATAGCAGGTCCACAGATTGTGCTTAGGACTTTGGGACCATGGGGTAGGACAGACAGAAGACAGGACTAAAGGAGTGTTTCTCCTGTGAGCCCACACTCAGTGAACCAGACCTCTGCAAACACTTAAACACAACTGCTGCCTCCTCAGATCCTGTTTTCTCCTCTTAGTGTAAAGCCTTGCACAATTATCTTTTCGATATGACAGCAGCCACCAGCTACTCTGTAGTATCACTCACCTCTTCACAAGACAAGGTTGTTCCAAAGGGATTACAAGCTAATGATGCTCACAAGCAAAAAGGGGCTCCTGTTCCTGGGTTTGCTCTTCCTCCTGCCTCTGCGCTTTCCTGGGGTTGGTAGCCCATGCTGCTCTTTGGTGGCCAGACAAGGCACCAGGGTGTGGGGCTGGGCCTCTGGCCAAGGTGCTTGGGTGGTCCATCAGTGTTCAGAAAGCAAATAGGACAAGGTTTGGGGCAAGATAAAACTTGATGTGGGCACACATATACTTTCCTAATAATTGCTTTCATTGTTTGTTTTAAGGCAAGATTCACACCTATTTACTGGCAATACAGAGATCTGTTTGGCTTACTTATAAAAAAAAAAAAAGGATCTGTTTCATAAAGCATACAGCAATCTTATAATTTCATCACCAAGTAGATCCCTGAGACATGATATCATGGTGTTATGTCATGGAGTTCGAAGGACTCACCTTCCTTTGTCTTGTTTTGTTAATTTAAGGTTTCTGTTACTGCCACAGTCTGCTCATTGAGCTTACTGTCATGAGCACAGAAAGTTAGCAGGACACATACATTCAATGGGGACAAATAGATGAGATTTGGTTTCAGAGTTTTTTGGAGGTTATGTGCATTATTTTGAAACATTGGTTGATCTGCTTCTCCCTACCATCACTTCCCATAAGACCCAGAGTACATTAACACACCTATCAACAAGAAACTAATGTTTCATTGGGCTAATTCTGGTGGCTGCTCACCAGCTCTGAAAAGCCTCCAGACCAGATTATACATTGCCTGCAGCAGTATCCACCCTTTACAAGATTTGCTCCAGCTTACATGAGAAAAATCTCACTGCATCCCAATTGGCTGCAACAACTCGAGTCACCTCCCAGGTACACCTCAAGTTACGTTTGATTCTTTTTATAAGACACGTCCTTTCTAGAAGGCGCTACCTTCCCATGCCAGCAGTTCACGGCCCACGCACTGAATCCTGATGGTTGTGCTGACTGCAGTGGCACAGACGCAGCCAGGGACCTCAGCTGCCCTGTACCGGGAAGCAGCCAGGACTCTCCTCCTTGCTGGTGTAGGTGCAGTCACATACACCCATGCCTCTTGCCTGGGCTTGTAAGAATAACAGCAAAAAAAGTAAGAGCAGATGGAGAGAGATAACCCTACCCAACCCTTCAGACTTTCCCCGGTGTCTGTGTGCAGCGTGGACCAGATGAGCTGTGGCCAACAGTAAGGACTGCGCTGCAAGAGGGGATGGTCCGAGCTGAACACCAGAGTTGCCGGTCTCGAGAAGCACGCCTTAAATACTCTGAGATATCAGGGCAGCGCAACAATGCTGCGTAAAGAAAGCTGTGTCAGAACCAGAGGAGAGGCTGAACCGGTAACTAAAATCAGAGCTGGGCGGAAACAACCACTTCTGCATAATTAACATCTGCCATGCTTCACGTTGCACACACAGGTGATTAAGAGAGCAGAGAGAGACAAAATCCCCAAAAACCAGCTCTGCCGCTGCAGTCAGGGTAAGAGGCAGGCAGAGAACGAGTACAGGACAGCTGCTTGCAGGTAAAACCATTCACAGATAGCTCAAAGGAGGTGCACCGCCAGCAGACCAGCGAATGCTGTAATTAGCAGGTTGGTGCTACGACAAGGCATGCAGACAAATCTGCAACCTGCATTAGAAATTGATTCAGAAGGCCATACCTTCCTAGATGAAAAAAACCATGCTGTTAACAGATCCTGGCTGCTCACAAAGTGAATGTGTGACAAGAAGCAGCAGACAGCTCTCCAGCTTGCAATATCTATGAGTGAAGCTGGAAGGAGAGCGGAGGGAAGAGCCTGGCAGTGCCAGGGCCACAGGCATCTCGGGGACTCTGCCCTGGCAGGCTTCAGGGATGGATGTCCCATCAGTGCTCAGGGTCCTGTGGGCCAGGACAGTATCTTGGCTTATCAGCACCCTGAGGCCAAGAGCTAATTCATACAGTGTCGGGAGTGACTGTATTACAAACTACAATGCATCATCCCAAGAAGCTATAAAATCACATAGTTTTAAATAAGAATTATAGAACCAAGGTATATTAGTCAGAGGATATAGTCATAAGTCATATGGAAAGAACACAGATCTCTCTTAAGTTATGAAAGATGCCCAGATGCTAACCTGGTGAGGGTCACGTGCATGAGCACACTGATTAATGTGCTTTGCTCAGCAATTATGCCTATCAGATGTCTCCCTTCTTGTGTACCTTTTCCTTGTCCCTAAGGCTGCCCTCTAATCCCATTTTGAGGTAAACCTTTTCTGGGTTTATAATTCTGTAGCATAACTCTGAATAAGTGCCTTTGCCTATGCCAAGCTCTCTCCTCCAGAGACCAAGACTATCTGGTCACTGGGGCTCCAACAGCATGTGACTGCAATGTGGTTTTCTTCTTTGCCCTGTTTTGCACTTTCTGTCCTAGACTGAGCACCCTGAGTAAGACCTCAGGATATGAAACTTTGTTTTTCTCCTTCTCCTGACCATGTTCATCAACAGCATGAGTATGTCAAAATACTTCCAATACATGTTGATGGCTATGTTAAAATACTTCAAATGCATGTAACATTCAGTATCATTCTTGCAATATTTTTACACTTGCATTTTCTCCAAACACAGGAAACTGCAGCAACTACTTAAACCAAATTAAGCAGGGACTGCAGTTACGGGGATTGTGTCTCAAGTATTTGGGCACTTCTGGCATTTAGGATTATTCAATCCGAGTTTAGCTATTTCTAAGACAGTTTTGCAATGCTTGCACACCCTGCTCCATCCACAAACACATGAGCAGATACACCAGGCATATCACCTGTTCCTCACAGCTCCTTTAAGACCGACTTCATCAAATGGCAAGGCATATACATTCAGGAACGTGGTGAGAAAATGAACCTTTGGCTGAGTCTCCCAGTTTTGTTTGAAACAGACCTGAACTACTGCAGTAGTTTTCCACAGCTTGAAATACCAGACTGGCCATCGGAGGGTTGCAGGAAACACTCTGACACTGTTCAAATGACAGAGAGTTTTCCTTGCTTCTGCTCTGGTTGCAGCCAGCCAGCTGAGGAACGCAGCAAGAGGTCACACAAAAAGCCACTGTGCAGAAGCCACCCTTGGGCAGGCAGCTAAGGCAGGTCTCCATCAACTGCACAGCTCGGACAACAGCCGGTGCAACCACAGCACCTCACAAATAACTGCCTCCAGCTCGCCTTGACCATGGTTGGATTGGGGTCTCCAGCACTGATGGACCTGTTGACAGCAGAGCAGTGCTTGAGACAGGCAGTGAGACCTTTAAAAGCCCCTATGAAGAGCCATGGCAGTCCGTGGGGCACTTGGCATGTTTTGGGACAGCTTTTGTCCCCTCCCTGCCAGGCCCACTCCTGGCCAACCCAACATGGCCTCAGCTGGGAACATCCTCTCCCGCTGAGCTTTGTGATACCACAGATGTTCCCCACAAGGCACGATTCTGTCAGACAAAGTGACTTCCTATGAAACCCACTGCCTTGCTGCGTACGCAGAATTGGATACACCTCCACTAAGTGATCGGTCATCTGTTGTTAATGTAACCACCCACCATGGCAGGATGTGACGGAATTCTGCCTAACGTGGGCTCTCCCAACAGAACTGGTGACCATGGAGCCCAGGAGCCCAGGCTCTTCTTGGTGCCCACCTTGGGCATTCCCTGCCCCAAACACCAGGCCCCTGGCCCCAAGAGGGCAACCTTGCTCCCCCTCTGCAAGCGATGAAGAGGCATGTGCCTACAAAGCCCTGCAGAGGGCAATCCATGCTGCCTTGCTCCCACACCTCCTTCCCTAGGAGGCTTTTCTTTCCCTCTCCAGATAGCCCCCAAGATCCCCACTGGCCACGTGGGCTTCTGTGTGCCTGTCCTTTGTGTGCCAACACCGTTGGACAGCAGCGTTTGGGTCTTACAAATCTGGAGGCCAGTCATCTCCAACCAGCAGGCCACGGGATGCTGCAGCCAAAGCCATGTTAAAGCCTTCCTGTTGCTACCTGGTACGCCGCTGTGACCCTCAGCCTGGAGGTATAAGAAGTGGTTAGGATTGGAGATCTGATCTCTGTTCCTAGACCAGGTTTTGGTGCTTATCCAAAAAAGAGCCTAAAGCAAAATTCATGAAGGATGTCCCACTCATCACAGCCTTTCAGCTGGATCTGGGGTTTCTCTGGCTTATTTTTCTCTCGTCCCATTGCCTTTGCGTGGTGACACAAGCTCAACAGAAAGGTTGCAGCTGGCTGTCACAGCAATGAGAGGCCTCATTCTGGGTACAAGTTTCCTCTCAGGCTGAATGATGCCTGCTGCTTGTCTCCACATCGGTGTAAATCACCACACGAAAGCAGGCCAACGTCACTAGCTGAATTCTGGTCTTTTCCTGATTTTTCTAGCTTCCCTGGGGATGGAGGTTTTTAGGTGATTTCCTGCCTCCATCTGCGTTGGAACAGAACCTGAGCAGGGTGAGAAGGAACAGGCATTTCCTGAGAACAGGCACGCTGAGTCATGTCAGGATGAGAAAAGTAGCTGTCCAGGGAGCTTCAGGGTGAATAGAGGGGCTCCTAACTACAATACATCCCAATGTGCGTGGGTAGTCATGGGGGAAAAGGATACATGGGATGTCCCTGCATTTATGAGGACTGGATATTGCCTGATGTTCTGGCAGGTGCGTAAATACGGCGAGTGGCAGCTTGTAGGTGTACAAGAAACATCTGGATCTTTGTCACAAAATAAGCCCTACACGGATGTGGAGGCAGGAGCTCCCAAGGAATTGCATCACAGTGGGAACAAAGGGGCACGTCACAGCCCTGCAAGGCTGCTCTGTCATCACAAGACCTTTCTCTCATCATTTTCCTGGGATGCCCTGAAGTCAGAAAGTTTGCAAACACAAATACACCCCCTTTCCGGCTGCACCTTCCCTGCCGGCTCCTCCTGTCCTTGCCCTCTCCGCCGAAGAGCACTGTGCCACATGAGATCATCCTGTCAGGTAGGCAGCTGGGATCTGTCAGCAACCTGCCCACTTCTACGAGACCATAAATGACATCTGCCTGAGCCAAGAGGAGCAGGAAAAGAAGTTTCTATCCTTTTGACAGGCAAGACTGATGGGAGAGGCTTCTGAAGGAGGTACATAATTAACCAGAGATGCAACAGGTGACAACTAGTGATGCCAGATCATCAGTTTCTGGGCTGGGCAGAAAACCTCAGTATGACTACAGAACTGACTGAAGTCTTAGTTTTTCTTCTGGCTGAGTCTCAATCAGCTTTTCTGTTCTGAAAGTAAATAGAGAAGGCAGATAAAAAAAATAGAGAGGGTCAGCTTTCACTTTCAACTCTCCATGCACCAGCAGAATGTGAAACATCAGGTAAGCTGCACTTCAACCTTTGGCTGTATTACCTCATGTGCTGCGCTCGGGGAAATTGCTTGTTCTCCCAGCTCTCTACTGAAACGAACCCACTCGTGCCTGAATTGTGGTAGGGGCATGCAGAAGCCAGCACAGGCTGCTGTCACTGCTGTCACAGGGGACAGGGATGATTAACTTAAAAGTTCAACTGATCATCCATTTGACACTCCCAACACATCATCTCTATACCCTTCTCTCCCACCAACATACCATTGCAAGCTAAAACAAATAAAAACCTGCCGGAAAGTACAGCTTGCCTTTCCTGGGGGTGAGCATTGGGAGAAAGCTGTTACTGCTGCTGCCCACCTACCCCACGCTGCAGCACAACAACGCTAATGGCACCAAAATGCCAGTTTCCAGATGGCCCCGTCCTGCACAGCAGCTCCCAGCACACCCGGGCAACATGCAATTCAAACATCTAAACCCCCGCTGGAGCCCTGTTACCCTGAGCTGCAGAGCTGAGGAGCAGCTCAGACGGGACAACAAGGGGGAGTATAGCAATAGATCAAGAGAGCAATGGAGGAGGTGATGGGGAGAGGGGCCTGGGACGGGGCAAGCGGAGGGAGATGAACCCACTGGCACAGGGAGGGTCAGCATGCTGGGCTGCAGGCAGGGGTTTGAGCACATAGAAAGCAGCAGCTCTTGGTGCAGTCTCTTAAGTATCACACCTTTGAAAGGTTCATTCACGTGTTAGACTTAAGGAAAAGTTTGTGACTGTTCATCTGAGCAAATATACTTGATTTGGGTGAAGATGCCGTAATTTCTGCCAAAGCAACCAACCTCTTTCCTCCAAGTTCAATTCAGTAGCTCAATACAATCAGTTGAGGGGTTAGACTGAGTCATGTTAACATAATTTGGATTCAAATTAGAGCAGGCGCATTCCCACAGACAGTAACTTTCTGTTAATTCCTTTCAAGATTAAATGCTTCCATGTTTTCTATCAAAATAAGCCTTCATTTCAAAACTAACAACAGCTGTTTCAAAGCCAAACAAATAAAGACTGTAAGAGCAAAACATTTCCTATGGGGATCACTGAACCTGAAATTTTCATCTACAAAGAGGAACAAGAGAAGATGTTTTTCCTTCTTGATCTTTACAAATTTTCAGTGAATTAGTAAACCAGACATTCACACAGTTCCAGGAAACCCTTTTTCCAAACAAGCTATGGGCCCTGTCCAGGACATCTGGCTGTTGGGAAGTCTGCGCAAGGAAGCGCAAACCTGGGGAGCTTCCCAGGGATAACGCATGGAGCAGGTAGAGGGCTGGATTTTTTCCTTTGTGTCTGGTCTGGGCTGAGGATGATTCATGTTTTCCTAAACCTTGTTGGAGATACCAGTAACAGCAGCACAGCTCAGGGAAGGCAAAAAGCAAAGGAGCAGAGATGGTAGGTAGCAACCTAGCTCAGCGGGGGGGCTGTGGGGTGCTGGATGGCAGAACTGGCCCCCCGCCTGAGCCCCAGGCCAGCGCTCAGCCATCACTCCCCCGGCTTCTTAGCAAGCTCAGCATGAAAGGAGAAGGGGCTGCCCTGGGTTCCTGATGGGGATCCCCAGCCTGCTTTTCTTCATGACATTTCCACGCTGCTCGCCTTCCTCTGGACAGAGCTCAGAAACCATCTGCTAAGTAAACATGGGAAGGAAACTCCTGCAGAGGAGCTTTTGACACAGAGCTGGTCTCCAGCAGCACAATAGGTTCACAAACTGCCAAGCAGAAATAGCCCCGAGAGCAGGAGAGGCTGCAGCGGGTCCTGGCCCATTAGTCAAGCCAGCCAGGGGCCGGTCACAGTGTCTGAGGCGCTGGCCACACACGTGGATCCTCTCCCCAGGGAGCAGCGGCAGGTCCAGAGACAGACGCCCGACACATGCCCGCTCAAGCCTGCAGTCATCTTGGAGCATATTTGCGGGTGTGTGGGCCACAGCACAGCCGGGCTGCTGTTGTAGCAGCCATTTACTATTTGGCTCGCTCACCACAAACTGCACAGGAGACGCTTTTTGCTTTTCTGAATGGTGCAATGTTACTAATTAAAAAGAAAAAAAAAAAAAACCCCCAAAAAACAAAAAAAAAAAACCAAACCAAACAAAACCCTGTGCTGGGATATCCCCAGAAATAGCATAGTGGTTTGGTAACTCCTTTGTCCAAAGATTTTTCTCCACCACATCCCTGCCTCTGTCAGAGGAAAAAAGGGACACCCTGTGTTGCGCCACTTCAGGAAGACCAAAGAGAGCCCTGCAGCTGCAGGACTCCACATGGACCCCCAGAGCCACCAGTGTCAGGAGGGTGGGCTGGGACTGATGCTCACTGCTCCTTACAAAGCAAGCTCAAGCGGAGGTGAGCATCTCACTAAACGGACAGATAGTGTGTTTAAATGGGAAACAAGGACTTCTAAGTTTTTTTATGCAATAGGTAAATAACCTACTGAAGTCATTACCATGAGAGGAAGCTAAAAGGTTGGACAGGCTCAGAAAGCAGCGGATTCACATGAGAGAAATACCTCACAAACTACTGAACACAAAGGAACAGCGTACACCACAGTCCTCGTGTAAGGCAGGATATCCCACACTGAATGGGCCTCTGAGCCCACTCAGCTTGTCCACTGTTCTACAAGGTTGAATGGAAAGATAAATACTTGGAAAAACAGGTCCCCAGGGCCGAGTACCCAAACCACAGCAACACAAGTCTGGGCTGCTCCCCGTGTGCGCATGTGCCCTGTGTGGGCAGGCTCCCAGCAGTGTGCCAGGGTTGGCTGCCCCTGTGGCAGCACCAGCCACCCACTGCCCTGCCAGAGGGAGAAATCCCCTTTGCAAAGCGCGTGTGATCCAGGGCAGGGAGTTGTGCAAGGCAGGGCACGAGAGGCTGCTCGCAAAGCCCTGGCTCCATCATTTCTTAATGCTGGCTTTGCTGGTAAGGCAGTAGTTCTTGAAATGCACGGAGAAAAATAAAATCAGCACTTGATGATGCAATGTGAAGGAAGTCAGCAGGGAGAAAGCTTAAAAACCATCCATGCACGAGGTTATAAGAATACAATTAGCACAGCCACCCTTGAGCAGGGACAGACCAGGGCAGGGACAGGCAGTGCAGGGGCTGGGGGGCTTTACCCCACAGGTAAGGGGAGCCCTGGGGAAGGCAGGAGCCGCTTCTCACCTCACATGGGCACACTTCCATTTCTGAGCTAATGGGCAGCCCAGCACTGCTGAGGTTTTTGGGGGCCAGATGTCTTGGCAGACTGGCACAGGATGGACACATGCCTCCACAGGACGGACACATGCCTCCAAGCTGGGCGACAGGCAACAGCAGGGCCATAGTTGCATTTTACCCACAAGTGCAGAAGCACAGAGAGGCAGGCTGCCAGATGCTGATGCAATGTGAGGAGCTGTTTGTAAGGCTTTCTGAAGGATTAGAAGAATTTCAGTGTCTGGGGGCGGGTGATGCAAGACTCCCAGCCCTGAACTGGGGAAGAACCACGCCAATGTTTCACAACTTTCAGGAGGATTTCTTCTTTCATATCTCAGTGAGCTGGGATCTCTGCCAGAGGAGGAGGAGGATGCATGAGTAAACAAACAGCACTTCACTTTCTTAAAGCAATTCAGAAGGAAAGTAAAAGAGCTGAATGAGATAACAACTGCTCTTTTTTCTCGACTCCTCTCTCTCAGCTCCTTGATACAACATGCTCTGGCTATGCCGGTGTGCCAAGGGACTACTCCATGGCCTGCCTGAGGGTTCAATGATTTCACATGAAAACCAGAGCCCATCCTTCTCTACCCAACCTCCCACATTGCTAGAAGAGACACTGCTCCCATGCCAGAGCATCTGGATTTTGCGCAGAGGAGCCAAGTTCTGCTGTTATGCAGACAGCATGTGAAAGAGAAGAAAAAAAAAAAGAAAGAAAAAAAAAGAAGAGAAAGTTCTGGGGGGACCTTAGAGCAGCCTTCCAGTACCTGAAGGGGCTACAGGAGAGATGGGGAGGCACTCTTTTTCAGGGAGTGTAGTGATAGGATGAGGGGTAACAGTTTTACGCTGAAAGAGGGGAGTTTCAGATTAGATACTAGGAAGAAGTTTTTTCCCCTGAGGGTGTTGAGGCAGTGGCCCAGGTTGCCCAGAGAAGCTGTGGATGCCCCATCCCTGGAGGGGTTCAAGGCTAGGCTGATGAGGCTTTGAGCAACCTGGTCTAGTGGGAGGTGTCCCTGCCCATGGCAGGGGGCTGGAACTGGATGATCTTTAAGGTCCCTTCTGTGATTCTATGATTCTAAGTCTGTAACTGAAGTAAATCCATCTAAACCAATAACCCAACCACTCTGCTAACAGAAATCCCTGCAGCTCTAGTAATGAACAGGGGCTGAGCTGATATCACAGGATCACACAATGACTGATGCAAAGAGAAAGTAATAACCTGTTTTCTGCGCCCATGGTGGATACAAAAGAAGTCACAGGCTTCATCTGGGAGACCATGGGAGACTGACAAGAAATTCCACATTTTTAAGGACAGAGGGCCTCTTTAGGGTTTTTAAGAGTAGGTTGGAAAAAATCATTTTAGGTACCGTGCAAGTACCAGTGTTCCTGCCAAGCAATGAGGTGAGGGGGCAGGGGACCTCTCTGGAGCATGTGATGCTTACAGCTGAAGGAAAGAACAAGCACCAGCTTTCTGTGAGAGCTTTACTGAGACTTTGAAAACTAACTCACCCATCTGTCTGAAAAATTATTGAGTCAGATTTTCTGAGGTCGATGCAGAACCACTGTGATTAACTAGCTAAACCAAGACTGCTGGTACTCACTGGATGAGGAGAATGCAAACATGAGACCAACCACTTCTCTATTTGGCCTCTTTGGAAGACCTTGTACCATAACTAGAACTTTTTCACCCTGTCCCATTCACACTGTTTATGCTAATGTTCACAGTCTCGTGCTACAACTCCTCCAGCTTCTTCAGCAAGAGGAAGGAGAGCAGAGTGAGGTTTCACTGCCTTTTCCAACCCAAGTGACAATGGCTGAGGAACCGGGTGGGACTCTGTAGCCTCTTGGACTAGACAAATCACAGTCTTACTACATGGTTTCAGAGAAGTATCTCCCTCCCTCCAGGACCTGGGCAAGGGCAATGAGTGGACTCCGTGATGGAGACTCTCAATCCCTTCACAGAGTAGCATTTGCACCGTGAGACCCAAACTGTTATCCCTGCAGCCCTCCTCAAAGAACACCGACAGCTTAGATAGCCCTGGCATCTTTAACTCTGAGCAAGCACTCCCAAGGGCCTGGAGCAGGTGTCTCGACAAGGCGTATCACCAAGCTCAGACCTACACCCCTGGCCCAAAGGGCAACCCTTACCCATCTAACCACGGGCACACACTGAGAACACATTCAAAGATAATTAATATTGCTCTGTTATTGCTCTGTGTTTTACTCTCTTTCATTAGGCTGATGAAGACACTCAAGCCTTGTTGCAATGTAGTAGTATCCAAACCACATGGTGCTGCCACTGCCTTTGTGCTGCTCCCTTTAGTGACATTTCTTCTCTGATGTTTTCTGAGAGCTTGCAGATTGTCTCCTTTAACCGTTAGTGTTTACGGGCACTGCCACTGAAGGAAACAGAAGAGTTAATCAGAGAACAAAGAAAAGAAAGAGGCTAAAAATAACTTCACCATCAGATCATCTGACACATCTTCACAGGAAAGAACTAGGAGAACAGAGAGGGCATAAAGCAAGGCAACTGCTTTTTGTTCTTCTGACTGAATGGAAACTGATCAGAGTAACAGGCTCCTCCTCTTCCTCAAACACATCTTTTACCTTGCTGTTAGGGGATATTTGTGGATACTGCCCAGCTCCAAGTTAGCACACCCCTCTCGCCAAGGGCCGCTAAGGGGTAAATAATTACAGGGGGAGGAAGACAGCTGCCAGGGGAAGCTGTCATCATTCCATGGGCTCAGCCTAGGACAGACTCACGCAAGCACCCTCATACTCAAATCAGTGGCAATGTCCCTTTGAAAACTCCCATTTTGGCTCCTGTACTGCTGCGGTTGCTGCTGTGCTCAGGGAGCAGGGAGCAGGGAGAATAAGGCTCAAGCTGTCAGGGGAAGGAAAGATGACAGCAAAATGCTTTCCCTCTGGAGGAAGACTTTACAGACTAAAGGCTGCTGGTAAAACATCACAGCTGGAGGGTATCCAGTTTGTCACAATGTGCAATACAGGATTTTGTCACACACCAGGAAAAATGTGGTTCTAAACTCACATGGGAAAAAACTATTCCAGAGAAACATCATGGTTTAAACCCAGCTGGCATTAAGCACCACACATCCACTCCTTCCTTCCCTCCCTCCCTCCATGGTAGGAGGAGGGAGAGAATCGGAAGGATAAAAGGGAGAAAACTTGTGGGTTGAGATAAAGACAATTTAACAGGTAAAGCAAAAGCCATGCACACAAGCAAAGCAAAACAAGGAATACGTTCACCACTTCCCATGGGCAGGCAGGTGTTCAGCCATCTCCAGGACAGCAGGGCTCCATCATGTGTAACGGTTACTTGGGAAGACAAACGCCATACGCCATCGTCGCTCTGAACGTGTCCCTGCCTTCCTTGTTCTTCCCCCACCATTATATGTTGAGCATGACATCATATGGTATGGGATATCCCTTTGGTCATCGGGGGTCAGCTGTCCCAGCTGTGTCCGCCCCCAGCTTCTTGCTGACGGGGTGGGGTGAGGAGCAGAAAAGGCCTGACATCTCTGCGTTATCAACACTGTTTCCAGCACAAATCCCAAACACAGCCCCATGCTAACTCTTATGAAGAAAATTAACGCTGTTCCAGGCAAAACCAACACAAAGAGACACTACAGCCAAGATTTTCTAATATTCCTCAGATTACTCTTATTTTACTTTTTTTAGATTTTTCAAGGATATCAGAAGCAAGTCTAATTTTCAGGTAAGTTTCCAAGTTGTCAATTACTAATTCTTAACCACAGTATTCAAAAACATGCACAGAGCAGCCAAGAACCATTCAAAAAAGCCCAAGAAACCTCTTGCACAGAAATCTGTGTACCTGTAATTCGTATGATACCACAGGAGCCCAGAAGTTTTTGAAAATTTTTCCTCAATAAATTCTAGTGAAAAGCCCTAGGTTCTAAAATGCTTATTCAGTCCTGAAATATTTCAGCTCCACAGCAGCCAAGCATAGCTTGCCGCTTTTCAGCTCCAGACCAGCAAGCATGTTTAACACCCCACCCCAGCTCTCTGCTAGCATCTGCAAGCATCACAAGAAGCACTTCTAGAAATCTCATCTCAAAGGGTACAAGAGGAGAGGCAGCTTCCAGCATTTAAGGCCACGTTTATGATTGCTGTGAGGGGAGCAAACTGAAGGAGCAAGTAGGAAACCCAGAGACCTGCTAGGACACTTTCTTGGTTTAAGCCTAGAGGGATCCTCTCAAGCATCTCTCTCTTTTACCTTTGGACTTGCAGGGAAGGAAAAAAAAACCACCACCCTAGTGTCTGTATGTTATGGGTTGTCTGATGGCGAGGAAGGGGTTAAGGTGTTGGCTCCGTTTCTTTAAATGACTCTTAATGAGTTATCCCCCAGCCCCCTCCTAGCGTTTGGTAACAGGGGGAGTGGGAGAAGGGACACCACACTTTCCCGTCCATGCCAGCAGCGGCCAACCACGCCTCCGCGAATGACATATTTAGGAAAGG
>NW_010118256.1:12917-59016 GCF_000699245.1 Pterocles gutturalis | reverse complement strand
TATATTGTTAGGTTGTGAGGTTCACCTAGTCAACTTTGGTTCAGGGCCTCACTGCTAGTATTTCAGGCTGATGAAGCAATTTTTACAATAAGACATGCAAATCTTCCCACAACAACAAAATATTATTAAGAAATATGCTTACTGATTTGTTAGCATAACATAATTACATAATATAAAAAAATCTATAAAAATGGGCAATCTTTTAAGCATTTCAAGTGGAGCTTGGAAAATGTTAAAGTTCTCATGCATAGCAAATCTTCAAAATAGTCAATAGGCAGTCAACTTATTCAACGCTCAGTTAAGACAAGAAATCAAATCTAGAAATATAACAAAGAATGTGGAGAATCAAGTTCAAACTTCATGATGCATTCTCTAAATTACTTGTAAGTTTGGGATGACATCTCAGAGGATTTTTTTTAAAAAAACAAAAATCATTTGGTGGTTAGCATTAACACCTATGCTGGTTTAGAAAAACACTGAAAAGAAAAACACTTCCAGTAGCAGCCAAAGTAGAAAACAGCAACTGCAGAGTTCAGATAAATAGAGCACTTTCTTCTTCCACTATCCACCTATTTAGTTCTCTGACTGCTTGCGTTTAATATCGCCAGAACTCTTCCCCAAATCTATTAATATATTGATTGTCTAATATAAAATTATAATTTATTTTGCAAGGAAGAACTACATTTTCAACATCACAAATGGCAAGAAAAAAAATAAATTTCTAAAACAGCTAAAATATGCTGAAAACATCTGTAAACTTAGCAAAAATTTAAAATAGATCTCGTCTTAAAGGCATGGTTGAAACAAAGAAAATATTAATCTAAATTTTTTAGACTCTCAAGAAAACAGTATGATAACCTCGTGAAATTTGTACACCCATGACATGTCAGGCTACATCCTACATTACATTAAAGCTATAGTAATCCCCTGCTTTTTTGCTTTCATGCTATATTTTCTACAAAACTTCCCACGTAACTGGGAAGGGTCAAAAGAAGAGCAGGGAGTTGCTCACGTTTTTGAAAACAAGTCTCAGTTTTTAAATTAAATCAGCCAGTTTCAAAAACCTAATGGAAAAAAAGTCACCAAGACTGGTACTTCCAGTATTTTAAAAAACGATAACTTCAATGGTGTGAGACACTTCGCAGCTGCGAGAAAAGACAAAGGACACACCTTTGTGGAGCAGTGGGGTCTGTAAGATAGTTCACAAATCAGCCACAAGATACTTACATTAGGAGTTACAGTCACTATGAATCCAGCAAAGACAGTAGCAGCAAATACACAAGCTAGAGGGAAAGTGAAAGGTTTGTCCAGCTACAGAACAGTTCAAAATCATCTGAACAGTTGCATGCAATGTATCCTTAATACTGTGAATTTACACTTACTTTTTAATTTTGTCATTTTACATACAGATTCTGGTAGGGAAAAAAAAAGCCTTACTTATCCACCCACACAGTGCATTTGATAATCTGTTCCACAGTGACGGATGTTTCATCTAGATACCTTAAACTTATTTATGTTGCCATATAATTCCATTCAATCCATTCTGTTGCTACAGTATACTCACTGCTGTAGTCTTATTCCTTCAACAGTTCTATTAAAAACACCTGATTAAAAAAAAAAAAATTATGTGAACATAAAATTCATGCTATTTTTTTTAACTAAACTAATCTGGACAGACATTAAATGCAGACAAGTGTCTAGACTAAGGCTTATAAATGCAAAATAAATTAATGTATATGAGTGTATGTAATTTCCCGAAAATTTCTACTATAACTTCAGAAGTTAAAGCAGATCTTGGGAACCTTTCTCCGCTGGCAAAGCACCACTGATTTCCAAGGCATGAATTATATGTAATCAGATACACCACTTCTCTCACTACTTGCCCTTACAGTCAGCATCTGTGTTCTCCCCATGTCTCCTACAAACCAGGAGCAATCTGCATCTGGCTAAGCCAGAAACAGTCCTGTGCTGGGTCTTAGCACTCCTCTGCATCTGTGTATGTGACATGGCTACAGTAGTAAACATCCTGTTCACATTACAAAAGACAGAAGAACCGTACTAAACCATGGAAAACTCTACCAACAGGCATTGTTGCCACACTTCCTACGTACAAGTACAGCCTGTTGTAAAATTAAAATGGAAATCTCTCTTCCACAAAGGTGGGACCACAGAGATTCAGGATAAATTTCCTTCCTGCTGGCTAGACTGTACTACTTAATATAAAGATTTGTTGAAAGATAGCTGGCTAATTTGTATCTTGAAATGACATAACTGAGAAGGAGCAGATAAGTCCTCTAGGCTAAAAATCTGTCTGAAACTTCAGAAAGCAAAGCTCATACAAGTTTGGAAGCATGCTTTTTTTCCATGGACCACTGGTAAATGATAAGTTAATAAAAGCCTTTTGTGCTGGATGTAGAGTTTAAGCTATCATGCCTAGAGCAGATGGCAGTCTTCTTTGCAAGAAAGAGACAACCTATGTGACTGTGAAACATGGTATCTTGTCCAGTGTCCTTCTCAAAATCGCACAGGTTCTACAGACTCTACTGTTCCTGCATTGGAGCTATTCTGTCAGCTAGTCAGTCCTTGTAATTTGTTAACAGATGCTGAAATTTTACTTACAGGAATTAGCCAGATAAAAACATTCTAACTAGCTGGCTGCACATTACATTTTGCCACAGTTGCTGCATTTGGACACAGGCGTCCAGGATGATCCTTTTGGTCAAAATGAATACAAAACTTTTGTCCCGAGAGTTGTTTAACAAATAGTTTTATCTCAGATTGTGTTTTCGAAATATAGCTAATGTTGCAGGTTAGGAATGAAAATAATTAAACAACTCAAAAAAAATTTTTCTTCAATTCAGGTGTACTTTAAAACTACATAGTACAGAAGGAATAGAATAGTGAGGGTGCAATGTAGGATGAGGCATGACAAAAAGGTAAAACAAATAAAAAAAATCTGATAAGAGTGTTTGTAAAGACTATCCTTGGCTGAAATAACCAACACAGCTTCAAAATACAGTAGCTCATCTAGCCTTCACTAAACTGTTGCTTTGGTTCCATTATTGTTGGATATAGTTTTCACAAAACCTACCTCTGTTAGTATGTTAAAAAAATTAAAATTGTGCTCATATTTGGAAAGACCTATGTAAGACATGAAGCTGGAGAGCTAGAAAAACAATCCATTTCTAAATAGAAATTTGGCACCTTAGCCAGACCAATTATAGGGAGTAAAAGAGTACATAACTCACATCCAAACTCCAGTGAGTCTTTTAAATTAAAAACCTTTTTTTGAGGTATTCTAGGAGGGGCTGACAGCCCTTTGGACTTGGAAGAACACACCTGTTTACGTATTGCAATTTTAATAAGAATGCCAGGTCATAGGTTCAACAGCCTCCCAGAATCTTTCGAAGAACAAACTGTAGAAAGAACTTCCACTTTTTTTATCAGAGTAAAGAGTGGACCATTTTTCCCATGTGCCCAAGGAAATTATGTCCAAAGAGACTGAAAAAGGAAATGGTTCCAAATACAGTTGCTAGAACTCACAATACATTTTGAAATGAACAGGTAGTCCTGGGTAAAGATGTAAATTTCTGATACTTTCTGAGACTCCTCTCTCATGTGTTATGCAGCAATTTTTCTAACATTTACAGCCACCTAAAACAACAGCTGCCCACAAAACAAATGAAAACTTTGAAGCCTCAGACCCACATAATGTACCAGTATAAATTAAAAGTTTTTCAAAATATTGAAGTGTACAGTCATGCCTTCCAGACAATAGAAGGCTTCTCATTTCATTGAGAAACACCAAGAGAAACGCCTATTTTGTAACCTTTTTGGATTTTCCCTCTCCCAAACCTTCAAGCTTATCCCTCCAATTAAATCATTTGTTCTCCAAATACTTCATATTGCATCCGAGAGATTTAGAAAATAAAACAGGATAAAAATGCCATAAAACTGTGAGATCTTTAAAAAAGTAACCCTTGCACTTCGGATTAAGTAGCACATTGAACCATGATTTGAAAGTGCACACATCACAGTGTTTCCTTCCAATCAGCTGACCCTTGATGCTGTACTCAAAGCATTGAACTTATGAAAAAAAATGTTAAGGACACAAGAATATTCACCCATTTGCCCCCCATATAACCTATGAAATCAGCTTTGAAAAAATTTAAAGTTCCAATGGAAACATGTTCCAGAAATGTGTAACTCCTTTGCAAACAAGTATAAGAATGATTATGATTTCTGTTCAGAGCTATTATTGCTTGGGCAGTGGTTAGTCTGCCTCGGGATTTCTTTGTTTCTTGTATTTTCATGTCCATATGGGTTTTAATTAGGACATAAAGAATTCATTGTGAGCTTTTGAGGAAGGGAAGGAAAGCAATAAACCAGATATGAAAGCCCTTGATATTAGGAACCACAGAGAGCATGAGGGACAGAGTACAATTCCCAGAAGATTGCATGCAAAATACAATGCTTAAGTACCACACATGTGGCTGACATTTTGTTTTCCAGAGTTCATTCCTATTCGTATGTTACAGAGGTAACAATTACAACTGTTATTCTGATGGTTCACAGTGGCACTTCCCATGTGTATCTGCTACACTTATTTTAAATAGAACACAAAATGTCAGGAGCCCGGTCTAACTAGATAACCTACAACTCCCTCACAACCTGGTTACTAATGCGGCAAGGCTGTAGTTTGATGAACATTCATTTCAGAGGTAATGCTGGAGTTTCTTTTCAGAGGAAATGCTTTCCTAAGAGCCTTTGTGATAGCAGATACAGTCAAACAGACTGAGGATCTGTTCTGAACTGAAAATAACTCTCAAAATCTTGACCAACATCAGTTCACTGAGGGGGCAGAAAGCAGTATGAGGAACTGATTAAGCACACCATCACAAAAAGAAATAACTCCCAAACCCTGACCAGGATATCTTATTAGTGCCTTCAGAGATTTCCTCTGGAATTGTTCTCCACTTCACTTAGTCTTTTATATTTAAAATTACTTTACTTATTGATCTGAGCCTGATAGTGCTCCTCATATTTCAGAACAGATTTTAAACACAGCCAAGAGGATTTTTTTAACACCAAAAGCAACAAGGTCTAACAAAAGCTGTAGCATCTAAGCACACAAAACCTATTGTCCACTTAGACACTTGTTCACTACCTTTACCAGAAAGTTCTGTAGTACTAAAGAGGCAGAAGGGACTACTGAAAAATATAGGACATTTGCCCATTTACTGTGCAGTTTCCACCAGTCTAGGCTAACAGTAAATAAGATGTAGTCCAGAGGTTATGCTTTAACAGGAAATCTGGGGCTGTACAGACCTTCCCACCACACAGTATCATGGACTACACAACAGAGGCCTGAAACATTCCCACAAGGGTGCAAAATGACAGCATCATTACAAAATTCTGCTGAATTTCCTTACACTACTATTAATCCAAAGATATGATGCTCAGTACAGCAATACTGGCTCCAACAGATACAGATGGAAGCAGTTCTAGCACAGAGCAAGGTGCTCTGTTTATTGAACTAGCTTGCAATATCCGCAAATGATGATGAATGTCAGGCACTATTCACTCATGACAAGATATTATTTCTGTCTACTTCTCCTGAGCACTACTGCATTGTAGAAATATTCAGTCAGGATTTATACTTAGGGTGTCAGAGTTGACAACACAGCAGACAAAACTTGTCCATTAAATCTGTCCTACTGAACCTGCAACCTGGCCGTACTCTCACTAGTGCTGTAACATTACAGCTTGAATTAGCTACATGAAATAAAGCAGCTTTCAGGGTGCCTGTCCTGTCCCTGGGTCACAGAATGTTTGAAGATGGAAGGAACCTCTAGGCATCATCTGGTCCAACACCCATGTTCAAGCAGGGTCCTCTTGATTAAATGGCCTTGGACTACGTCCAGATGGCTTTTGAATATCTCCCAAGGCTGGAGACTTGGGAGATACCACCTCCCTGGGCAACCTGTGCCAGTGCTCAGCAAACCTCGTAGTAAAAAAGTGTTTCCTGATGTTCAGGAAGAACCTCCTGTGTTTCAGTTTGTGCCCATTGCCTCTCATCCTGTCGCTGTGCACCACTGAGAAGAGCCTGGCTCCATCTACTGTGCACCCTCCCTTCAGGTATCAATTACATTGGTAAGATCCCCCTGAGCCTTCTCTTCTCCAGGCTGAACAGTCCCAGCTTTCTCAGTCTTTCCTAATAGGAGAGATATTCCAGTCTCTTAATAATTTTAGTGGCTTTTCATTGGACTCTTTCCAGCATGTCCATACCTCTCATGTAATGGGAAGCCCAGACCTGGACACAGCACTTCAGGTGTGACCTCACCAGTGCCAAGGAGAGGGGAAGGATCACCTCCCTCAGCCTGCAGGCAAGAATCCCCGTAATGCAGTCGGGGATACCATTAGCCTTTGCCTTCTTTTGGCAAGGGGACAGTACTGACTCATGTCCAACTTGGTGTCTACAAGTACCCTCTGTGCAGTTCCTACAAAGCTGTTTCCCAGCTATGCAGCCCCCAGCCTCTACTGGTGCATGGGGTTGTTCCTCCCCAGTTGCAGTACTTTACACTTCTCCTCATTGAACCTCATGAGATTCCTGTTAGTCCATTTCTCCAGCCTGTTGCTCTAGCCCATTGAGGTCCCTCTGTTTGGCAGCAGTGTATCAGCCACTCCTCACAGTTTTGTGTCACCAGCAAACGTGCTGAGGGTACACTCTGGCCCATCATTCTGATCAACAAGGAAGATGTTAAAGAGGACCACAGCCAATATTGACCCCTAGGGTACACTGTTTGTTACTGGCCTCCAATTAGACCTTTCACCACTCTTCACCACTCTCTGGGCCTGGCCATTCAGCCAGTTTTCAGTCCAGCTCACTGTCTGTTCATCCAGCCTATACAACAGCTTGTCTCTGAGGATCTCATGGGAGACAATGTCAAAGATCTTACCAAAACTCAGGTAGACAATATCCACGCCTCTCCCATCAGCTATCAGGCCAGTCATTTCAGTGCAGAAATGTGTCAAGTTGGTCAAGCATGGCTTCCTCTTGGTGAAGCCATGCTGATGGTTCCTGGTGATCTTCTTGTCCTTAATGTTCCTAGAAATGGTTTCCAGGATGAACTGCTCCATCAGTTTTCCAGGGATAGAAGGGAGGCTGACTGACCTGTAGGTCCCTGGGTCGTCCTCTTGCCCTTCTTGAAGATTAGAGTGATATTTACTTTCTGCCATCTTCAGGAACTTCTCACAGTCACAATTATTGACAAAAGGTTATTGAGAGTGGCCTTGCAATGACATCAGACAGCTCTCTCACCATTCATGGATGCATCCTATCGGTGCTCATGTACTGAGTATGTCCAGTTTGCTGAAGTGCTGCCTGAACTGATCCTTCTCCATCAAGGGTGCATCTTGCTTGTTTTAACCTTTCCCCTTGCTCTCTGGAACCTGGGATACCTGAAGGCCAGTCTTGTTAGTAAAGACTAGGGCAAAGAAGGCATTCAGTACCTCAGCCTTTTTCATATCCTGTGTAAAGGTCCCCACCCCATTCAGCCATGGGCCCACATATTCCTTAGTCTTTCCTTTGCCATTCACATATTTATAGAGAACATATGTATTATATATTTCTTGTTACCCTTGACATTCCCCACCAGTTTCGACTTTCTCAGCCATGCCTTCTTCTGCATGTTTGGACAGTGTCTCATTATTCCTCCCAGGCTACCTCCCCCTGCTTCCACCTTCTGTATGCTATTTTTTTCTCTTTGAGTTTTGCCAGGCCTCCTGGCATTTTTACTTGACATCTTTCTCCCTAGCATGAACTGCTCTTGAGCTCAGAGGAGGTGATCCTTGGAGATCAACTATCTTTTTTAGCTTCTAACTTCTTCCAAAGCTTTATCCCGTTGGGACAATTTCAAGAACATTCCTGAAAAGGCTGACACCTCTGCTCATGAAGGCCAGAGTTGTGACCTTACTTTTTACCCTGCTCGATCCTTTCTCAGGATCCCAAACCCCGCCATCTCACAGTCACTGCAGCCAAGGCTGCCTTCAGCCTTCATATCCCCAGCAAGCCTTTGCTTGTTTGTGAGTACAAGGTCCAGCAGAACACCTCTCCTAGTTAACTCCTCTATCATTTCCAGCAGGAAACTTCCATTGATTTTCTCCAAAAAATCCTGGATTGTTTATGCTCTGATGTCTTGTCCATCAAGCTGAAATTGGGGTAGTTGAAGTTCTCCTCAAGGACCAGGGCCTGCTAATGTGAGGCTGCTTCTAACTGTCTGTAGAAAGACTCATCTATTTGTTCTTCCTGATCAGGTGGCCTATAACAGGTACCCAATACACTGTCACCTCTACTGGTCTACCTGTTAATCCTTACCCATAAACTCTCTGTTGGCTCCTCATCCATCCCAAGGGAGATCTTCATGCATTCCAGCTATTCTCTCACACAAGGGGCAGCTCCACCTCCTCATTTTTCCACACTGTCCTTCCTGAAGATCCTGAATCCTTCCATTGCAGCACTACAGTCACAAAAGCCACCCCACCACATCCCTGTGATCCCAACAAAATCACTGTCCTGCAACTGCACACGGATCTCTAGTTCTTCATGTTTATTCTCCATGTTGCATGCATTAGTATGCAAGCACTTCAAAGAGGAACCACAGCATGCTGATTTCCCAGAAGCAGTCTGGGAGGTTTCCCCAGAGTAGCATCTTGTATACATGTCCTTGCTCATATGCAAATGCTTAAGCCCCATCTCATGAATTTTGTTCCCTGTCACTCACATCACTCTAGTCCTTTGTATGTCAACACTCTCCATCACTCTTTCACAGGGCTGCTAGTAACTCCCTCTCCTATGATTCCTAGTTTAAATGCCTCCTTAACAGGCCAGCCATCCTGATGGCAAAGATTCCTTCACCTCACTTAGTCAGGTGGATCCCATTTCTCCCAAGCAGATATTGATCCTCAAACAGAGTTCGATGGTTATAGAAACCAACCCCAGCTGGCATCACCAGCTCTGCAACCAGTTGTTTACATGTAGTCAACCCTTTCCCCTCACTAGCAGGATAGGGAGGAACATCACCTGGGTCCCCAGACTATCATCCCCCTAAATCTGTAGTTACTTTTGATACACTTGAGGTTGTCCCTGATAGTATCACTCATGCCCACATGAGAGAAGAGCAGGGGGCAATAGAGGGTGGAACAACCTTTAACAGTCTCTCCAAAACATCCTGTATCCACACCCCCAGGAAGGAGCAAAATTCTTTGGACAACAGGTCAGGTTGGCAGGTGAGCTGCCTACCACTATCGCTCACAACTTCTTCTAGGGTATCCTGCCTGGTTCAGAGTTAGTTGTCCCGGTTTCTTCACTTGAAAGCACACTTGTCTCCTCCTCAGCTTTGAGGGCAGCAAACCTGTCCCACAGCTGCAAGGCTTCAGGTGAAGCAGGAGCCTTCCTGCTAGTTTGTGACGTACCCTGCTGTGGCAAAATAATGCAAGACTGGGGCGAGGAGGTAGGTCTGTAACACTCAAGAGACCAAACAGCTGAGCTGCTGGAAAACACATACATCATGCTAATTGTTTTCTGGGCATTGTGTGCTTGGCAAGCAGACCCTCTGTGCTCAGATAACATAGGCCTGTGCCTGACCTGTTGTGGGAAACATCAAAACACAGTGGTAAACAACGCCTGCAAGAAATTCTTGGAGTACAGGCAAAAGCGGCAGACTCAAGCATTCTTTCTTTTCTGCTCTCTTGCAAGGACCAAGCTCCACCAGTCCTCTTCCCCTGCATGCGTGCACCAGAATGAATGCAGCTGTGGAATTGCTTCAATTTACTAGGTGGCACAGAGAGATTCTTCTCTTGCAAGGACTGAGCTCCACCAGTTCTGCCTCCCCACCCCTGCCTCCCCGTACGCATGAGCCTGCCTGAGTACTGCTGCGGAGTTTTCCCCTGGTTTGCAAGGTAACACAAATAAATCTACTCTTTGCATTTCACCCATGGTTTGTGGATGCTCCTGTGCCCTGCCTGCGTTGGCTCACACACCTGGGATGAAATATGTGACATGTTTTTAACTAACCAAGGAATGGTTAATAGAGGAGGGTGAGCAAGTGGCTGTGTGGTGTTTGCACTGGCTGGATTTAAACCATGACAGTGTTGTTTTAGTATCATACCTAGGGCATTACGTGACAGACAGGCAGGAGAGAAAAGGGATCTAAATAAATCACCTCAACCAGGGTACAGATTAATTCTTCTTCCTTACAGATCTATCCACCATGTTTGGACAGCTGAATTAATTACTTTATAAATGTCACTGTTGATTTTAGGAAAAGGCTGGAAGTATTAGTGGAAACTAGAAGCTCTGAACATAGCAGAGGCAATGTGATTAAGATGTAATTGTTTTTTAGATATAAAATGTATTTTTACTAAGATTTTGCTGAACCTGAAGTAGTTATGTTGCAGTTGGCAACAAAAAAAAACAGAAAGTTCCATGGAGAAGTAAGAGATAGTAATGATCCTTTCATATTAATACCAGTCAGCACATAAGAAAAACACCATGCAGATCCCTTATTTACACTAAGCGGCCTGTGTAGCCCTTAATGGACCAGTGAAGTGAAGAAGAGAAGGAGCTGTAAGACCGAATAAGGTTACAGCTGAAATCAGCCTAAGTAACAGATTCAGCTATTGAAAAGAGAGGACACTCTTCCTGAACCGGTCAACACACAGAAGAGTTAACTGAGAGGTGCATAACCAGATCTATGCTGAGTTACGGTTCTATTTGTTAGGACTAGTTCAAATGAGGCCTCAAAATCGGGGGGGGGGGGAAACCAACTATTTTTCAATCTTCTCCCATCCTCTCTGAAGCATGAGCTAATCTGTACAGAAATTCTCCACAGACCAGGACCTTGCAGCTACTGAAATCAAGTCACATCATCAAGAAAAAAGCATTCCGTTTATCATTTTGCTCGGTGCTTCCTTTGCAGAAGATAAACACATGTAAAACAGTTCCAATGGTGTGCAAATGTTCAAAGGGGAAAAAATAATATATTGCCCAGTGTTAACTGTAAATTATTAACCAATATCTGATGCAAGACTATGCTTTTTCTAAGTAGTAATTAGTTACTTTTCAGGTTATTTTCTTTCATTATGAGTTTGTCTTCCCAGCTTATACTTTGCTTTCTTCAAAAACAAGCCCAAAACCATGCAGAACAAGGAAAAAGAACACAATGAAAAATAATAACCTAGTTTACTTTTGCACATTGATCCAATGAGTGTTCTATAACACGTATTTCAATTGCTCCCAGTCTTCCTGCTTTTGAATGGTGGCTACTTGCAAAGCAGAAGGAAATTGTTTAGTTTTAGGAAATGTAATATTTGACAGGTAATCACAGCACATAAAAATGCTGTACACAACACATGCATGTTGATTTTGCAGCTCAGAGAACAAACAGATTGCTTCCCTTTAGTTATCTAAGTATCTGACATCAGAAGCTTGAAAACAGCATAAATTGTTATTAATACAATTCTTCTCATTCATAAAATTATTCACTTTCAAAAATCAAAATATAAAGCATGTAACATGCCAATAACAGAATTCTCTTCTCTGGAAGTGATGTTTTTTAGTAGAAGAAAATAGTTTAAAGTAAAATCACTAGCAAACCGAGTTGGGTAGAAAAACAACAAAATTAGACCAAATTCAAAATGAGATGTCTTTTGACACACAGATTTTGTATTGCAATAGATTACACTAATAAAATTATATTTAAGAACACGTGATAAGTTTGTTCTCACAGTATTTTTGCTGTATGGGACATAGAAGTAGAACTCAAATGCAGTTATGCTGAAATTAGGACTTTCAGTTATAGCTGACATTACCCACTGGACGTCTTAGGTATAATGGAGAGAGTTGTACATGTACACCATCTACCCCTTAAGCAGAGGTGCTTGACAAATTTTTTCTTTTTGTGGATAAGATTTTAGGACATAGTGTTCTACAAGAGCTAGGAATAAAAGCTCTCAGCCCTGCAGGGAAGTACTTGGCGATACTGGTGGATGAAAAATTGGACATGAGTAAGCAGTGTCTACTTGCAGCTCAGAAAGACAGTCATATACTGCATCAAAAGGACTGTGGTCAGCAGGTTGACAGAAGTGATTGTCCCCCTCTGCTCAACTCTCAGATTCCACCTGGAGTACTGCATGCAGCTCTGGGGTCCTTAGCACAGGAAAGACGTGGACCTTTTGGAGCGGGTCCAGAGGAGGACCACAAAAATGGTCAGAGGGGGGGAACACCTTTCTTATGAAGAAAGGCTGAGAGATTTGGGGTTGTTCATCTCAGAGAAGAGAAGGCTCCAGGGAGACCTTATCGCAGCTTTAGAGTGCTTAAAGGGGGCTTATAACAAAGATGGAGAGAGACTTTTTACCATGGCCTGTAGTGACAGGGCAGGGGGCAATGGTTTAAAAATGAAAGACCGTAGATTTAGATTGGATCTAAGGAAGAAATTTTTTTACAATGAGGGTGGTGAGACCCTGGAAGAAGTTTCCTAGAGAAGTTATGGAAGCCCCATAATGGGAAGTATTCAAGGTCAGACTGGACAGGGCTCTGAAAAACCTGATCTAGTGAAAGATGGACCTGCTTGTGAGAGACTGTTTGAGGTAGATGATCTTTGAAGGTCCCTTCCAGCTGAAATCACTCTGTGATCCTATAAAAATTAGGTTCACAGAGGTCCAAAGTCAAGTTAGGGAACACTAGTTTGATCCCATACATACCACTGACCATGCGTTTTCCATAGCTTAGTTGTTACAGCAATTTTTAAAGGAAAATATTAACCTGGATTTAAAGATTGATAGCAACTGAGAATTTATCAGTGTTTTGTGAGCTGTCCCATGTTTACTATTACTGAAAAACAGACCTTTTGTTTCTAGCTCAAATCTGTGAATTCAGGTTTCAGTCTTCTGTCATGTTTGCTGCAGCAAAAAATGTTGTGTCTAGACTGTGATTTTTCACTGATAAACATGGACAAACAAATGGACTTGTTCACTACTCAATGAACTTAAAAAGGTGTGTTTTCTATTTGTTATTTGTTTCCTTCTGAATGTCCCCCAGTTTATCTGCATTGCTCTTATCCGTGAACAGCAGAAATCTTTCAAGTAAGATTAGCAGCAATGTTAAATAAGTACTAATAAGACTCTTCTATTCAAGTACTTTCTGTTTATATATCCAACAATTTTGACACTAAAATTTGTACCAAGAACTTTGTATAGTTAATTACATTTGCACCCCTAGTTTTTTCTTAAAGTTACAGCTCCCATAATGTACATCTTGTTTCCATAAACACAGCAGCTGTCATTTCCATTCCTACAATTTTCAGTGGATAATACTAGACTACAATAGAACTCCAGAAACAGAATTTCAAGCCATGCCAAATCAGATGTCTTACAGAAGTTTATTACATCAATACCACTATCTAATCAACCAAATTTGTAACCTCACTAAAAGAAAGATTCGTAGTGGAGTTTCAGGTAGCCTGATTTCCATAAGCCCAATTTGATTGCCACTATTTTATCATATTTCAATGCCTTTCTAATAAAAACAAAATTAGATCTTCCATTATTCTGTTTCAGATCAATATCAAGTTTTCTCTCAGTTTTTTGAAACTTTATCTTTGTTCCAGAACTTGATTAAAATCAGATTATAAATCTACTCAAGGAGGTTTGATTTTGGATAGTAATATAACAGCAGGAGTTTTTGATTGGAATAACTAACACAACTAGTATTTAAAAATTCTCTTCTTTCAAAAAAAAAATGAATGCTATAAATTTAAAAAGGAAATAAAACATCAAAAACGGTAGTTTTTATATGGAAGTCTTGAGCAGCACATCTTTTATTGCCTTGCTTTTTAGATATGACTGACTGAGGTGGCACTCTACTGCACAAAACTGGACCTAGCTCTTCTATAATAAAAAAGTAATATGTAAATATAATTTCCCCTAACTGCACTCATAAGTTTCGGACTATGTAAATTCTCTAATTTGAGTCTAATTTGAGTTTAAATTCTCAAAGTCTCAAGTCTCTTTGGATTAAAAAGTATTTATTTATTAAACAAAAAAAAATATGTAAAACTAGATTTCTGAAACTCTACAGTATGTACACTTACATAATTATTTATAAACAGATTATTAAATAGCAAGCAACATAACTGTTTATCCAGCAAACTCATTCTTATACAACTTGGAAAATTCTAATAAATATCCCCAAAATCCTGTAATCTGTAACCATTAGCAGAAGGCCTTTATCATCATTTTGCTGGTGTTATTTGTTCACTCTGCTTAGTCCTTAAAATCTTATTTAATACACTGTTATATTATAAGACTGCTTAGCACAGAAGTTTCAGTCACATTGGCACTGGAATTTGTGAAGAGCTTAAAGTTTATAATATGCTTGAAAAAAAGCAACAAAATTGTTAGAGTTTCTATATATAAAGTTGTTGTAACTTATCTAAATTGAAAATCCCTAGGAGGACAATTTCCTTGAAGAACAGAAAGTAAATGCAAACAACTATGTACGTGTTCACACTTTAAATATTGTAAAGAACTAAATGTGTTATTTGGTCTTAAGAATCCAACAGTTTATATTCATTTTCTAAATTAATCCTTCCCATCTTATAAAATCAAATCTCTTTTTAAGATGTTGATTTATGTTCCATAATTTCAGCTACAACCTACATCTTCATCCTGAGGATATCCATGCCTGGGTACGCTGCATTACAGTGAATATTTACTTTCAGCAGGTCTATATGTAAATTAGTCACTGTTGCTGTGGACTTTAAAAGAAATATGTTGATTTAAAAGGTGAAACAGCATCTTATGAAAGCTCTACTACTCTTTGCTTTATCTGTAGTTACTGGGAGCAATTAGAGTAACAAAAAAATTGGTGATGCTTCTGCCAATCTACAGTTTCCAGTTTTTTTCTATTCAGGTGGATAAAAATAGACTTATTCTGATATTCACTAGTGATTTAGAGATTTTTGATCTTCAGAGCTGAAGACTGAGTAATACTTTCGTAGTGTAGGAAGGAGCAGAATCTGTGAAAAAAAGAAAAAAAGGAATACATCTCAGATTTCAGCTATGTAATCCAGCACAAATAAATGGAGCCCTTAGCTAGAAACAGCTAGGTTTGATTTCATTTCAAAGGTATTCTGTGAGTGATCTTTTCAGAAATTCTGCTGGCTCTTATTATACAGAAGCTGTTCCTTCTCTAGTCTGCTTTTCAAAAGCAGGTATTGGTATAATCTATAGCTGAAGAGTTCAAAAGCAGGAAATCCAAGAAGGATTCAACCTCATCATAAAAAGCATGGAAGGCAGAAAAGCATATCCCTGAGCTGCTTTGCACAAAGCTGGTCTATGCTTGACAGGGCCAAACGCAGGTTTCAGGCAGCCTGGAAGTTGTTATCTTAAACTCCATATTTCACAAGTATGCAAATACAACTCCGTCACTACATATTTCACGAGTATCTCTAAAGCCAAATTATTATCTCAGGTCATTATCAGAATTTGGCACTTTTATATCAGACTTCACTTTACAATTAGATGGCTTGAATACTCAAGTGTGCAGCTTATGGACCTTAAGGAACAAAAGTCTAGTATCAGAACATGAAAAGTATTCTGCAGCCACATCCTGTGGCCTTGCTTTACATGTCTTTTATCAGGTCCTTGTAGGACTCCTATACAGACCACTTACATGAAATGCAAAGTATGAAAAGATACCATAAGATTCTTTCCACAAAAAATAATTTCTACCGGCAAAATCTCAAAGATATTTAAACAGAGCCTGTAGGGTATTTTGGCTCACAGGAAATTTTCCCTTTATTTCCTGACACTAAACAAGACACTAGAGATTGACAGTAACTTAATTGTGGTAAATATAAGACAGCATAGCAAAAAAAAGTAATATGCAAACTTTCAGGTGCTGTGCAGTAAAGAAAAGAGCAGTGATTTTACTAAATAATTTCAGAGTTGTTAAACAATTAGTACATTGATACAGATACACTGTTAAAGAATGTTCTCTCAATGTAAAGAACATTTAATATATACACTGTTTTGAGGAGGGAAAGCACTTCTGCAGGAATTCAAAATCGCTAATGCTAATCCCAAGAGAGGTAAGTAAATCTGGAGAATGAGGATACTCATTGCACACATTATCGTTGTCTAACAGGTGTACAAACACACCATTGATTTTGTATCCATTTGTTCAATATCAAGTGATTTAGTTAGAGCCCAAACTTTTAACAAAATACATTTGACATTTTCAATTTTAGTCTTATCTAATATCATAACAGACAATTACAGTTTAAGTGTATATTACTTGTACTCTTAAACATCAATGTTCCCAATGTATGTCTGAATTTATATCCAAGATAGCAGCAAGCTTACTGCAAGTTAACACATACCTCTTTCCTTGAGGTCTTCAATGTATGCTTTCATAAACTCTTTCTCAAATTGCTCACGATCACGTTCACTTTCTACAATTTCTTCAGTGTCTTCACATACAATAGTTTCAACTGGACTGTCCTTGAGACTTATGAATCTAGAGAGAGATTAACACAAGAACATATGCAACAGGTTTCCAAACATCAGTGGCCAGCATGAAAGACATTTTAGAAGTTGCTACTGCACTCAGAAGGGGAAACGTGAAAAACACTTGCTCAATTTTTGTATTATGGCATTGTTAGGATCCATCTATTATTAGAAACAAAGATTTCAAAAGGCACCTTCTCCATATTCTACTTTCCATATAAAAATGATCAGATTCACCTCTTTCTTTTGACCTATCTACACAAAGCATTCTATGCAATAACAGGTATATTTCTTTATTATGGAACTTCTCACAGACTAAACTGTAATTTCACATCTGCTAATGAGCAGTATGAACTCCATCCTAACAATCTTGTGTATCAATCTGGAATGTTGCTAGTATGACTTAGTTGACAATTTGTATCTCCATTTTTTGGTTGTTGTTATGCTGCTTCTCTTTTACAATGCATGACTGGACTTGCATTATGTTGTACTTGCAAATTTCCTAAAGCTACACATCACAGGTGAAAAACTAGATGGTCACATAAACAAGTTACATAATGCGCAAATTAAGTGCACAGCATTCTGAAAATCTCTGATATTACCACTCTAAGAAGAGAAAAAAATCAATAAAATTGTTCCTTTTAAAAGAACAAATGTTCCAACAAATCATATGGGTTTTTAAAATCTCATTAATTGCTGTAAGCCTGTGGTTGGTTGACCTTGGCTGGCCAGGTGTCCACCAAGCAGCTCTCTCACTCCCCCTCCTCAGCAGGACAGAGGGAGAATATAAGATGAAAAACTCACAGGCTGAGATAAAGCAAAAGCCATGCACAGAAACAAATCAAAGAAAAAAAAATATTATTCTCCACTTCTCATCAACAAGCTGTGTCCAGGCACTTCCTGGGAAGCAGAGACTTGGCACATGTAGTGGTTGCTTTGGAAGACAAATACCTTAATAACAAATGACCCATCTCCCCTCTCCTTTCTCTTAGCTTTTACTGCTGACCGTAGTGTCATATGGTATGGAATATCCCCTTGGTCAGTTTGAGTCAGCTGTTCCAGATATGTCCTCTCCCAACGTCTTGCTCATCTTCAGCCTACTGGCCCTTGTGAAGAAGGGTTGGAGAGACAGCCTTGATGCTGTGCGAGCACTGCTCAGCAGTGGTCAAAAACTTTACGTGTTATCCACACCATTCAATCTACAAATACAAAGCCCAGCACCATAAGGGCTGCTGTGGAGAATGTTAACTCCATCCTAGCTAGATCCAGTATAGAGGCTCAAAGGGTTTCATAATCAAAGACCTGAACATCACCTACAGAAATGCAAGATCATTGCAATTTCAGACCAAAAGGTCTTTTAGTCTTATCCTGCATGCAATGGCAAACCACTCTTTCACAACAAAGAATATGTGAACTACTAAACTCGTGTGACACTATTTAGCCACCTAACTCATCATGTCTGCCACTCACAGCAGCATCCTTTTGACAGCACTGAGCTTATCAACTCTGGGGCATGACTTTGTGATTCCAGGGTTAGAGCTACTATGACCAAGTTTGCACAGGAATAGCAGTTTAGGCATATGGATGCACAACATGGGGAACTGTCAGAAGACTACCAGAAAGCTGCAGCTCTTCTGCAATTTCCAATCTCCTTAGTGCCTCCTTAAGGTCTCTGATATAAATTAGGTCAGAATTTGACCACCAGGTATGCAGTAGAAACTGGTGTTTGTGAAAGTATTTCTCCTGGGTGCATCTACTTTATCTTCTTAGGAACATATTCCTTTCTCTCTCACTTTTACTTACTTTAAACCTGTGGTTGACTCACAGACAGCTGTGGGCATCTCAACCAGGTCATCACCACTGACAACTAGCAAACTGAGCTTTGGCATATTGACCAGAGCTCGTGGAAGATAAGTCAACTTGTTTTTCTGTAGTAGAAGCGTCTGCAGCTGATCTAATCTGTAAAAATACAAAATATAAGAATAAAGTAAAATATTTACTTCAGACAGGAGCATCTATCCAAAATAGCAATACAGACCTAATCTTCTGTAAAAGAAGAACAATTACATGCACCATCTTTGGCTTCTCAAAAATTACTCATACCACACCTTCACAAACTGTGATGACCTTTAATGGAAATTTCCAGTCATGGTTCGTCATTATCATACCTCTGACAAGTACTCAGAAGCATGCCCAAGACAAAATCTTACAAAAATTACTGTGATTTCATACAGAAGATGTTGACAGAGTATGATATAAAGCCCCACAATGTGTATCCTGGAACTAATCAAAAATATGGGTCACCAGCTCGCACCTTTGTGCACACACTGCTTCCCATGAACTGGATACACCTGTACTGGGCAGTATACTCCCTCCTATTATTTCTCACTGGTAATTAGTACTGGGGGGAGCAAGTGAAAGACCAGCTTCTGCTCATATGGCTCTTTCAAGTTGTCCCACTGAAATCAATTTAATGACAATGTTTTGTAGAGGAAGGTATCAGGCTTCTTGTGCTTTATTTCCCCTGGTTTTCCTAAAGCAACAGTAACTCGTGGCTGAGCATTTATTCCTTGGAGTAGATAGAAGGTGAAAAGCATAGCAAACTGACAAAACAAGTTTGTTTTATTTGACCAGAAGGGTCCATTCCTAAAACACTGTTGCAGGCTACTGATTATCAGGCCCATATGGTCTGTTTGAGTTCAGGGAAAGATTTTAAGTAAGGCTTCAGTTTGCTGCCAACTCATCTTTTTTAATCACAGACCTCATGGTAGTTCACTGAGGTTCTTCAACACTGCAGGCGTTGAAACCATGAGTCTGAATAAGAGTATCAGTTTACTGGGGTTTGGGGAGATCCTGACATTTCCTAGTCTTCAGAATGCACATGAGCCCAATACATCTCAAAATTCAAAATCCAAACTAAAACAAAGAAAACCTTGTTTTGTGATGTCTGATTATGATGCTTTGGTATCAAGGCTGGCAACTCAGTATGAAATTGAGAAGATGACATGTAGAAAAGGAATATTTTGGAGATAGAGAAATATATGTATAGGTTCCAGAGAAAAAAATCCCTGGGTATCCTTCCATAAAATAAAAATATCCTCTTAGAAGCTCTTTGAAGTTAATCAAATCTCTCCTCAAATCTCTGGAAAAAAAATTGCAGGTTTTTGCTGTCATGGTTAGAGCAGGTGAATTAATAATATAAATTAAAACTTCAGCCCTCCTGTCAAAGATGTCTGTGCTTACACAATGTCCCAGAAAGGTCTTGTGAAAGTTAAGGCTGAATGAATTTTTGGTGAAGTTTCCTCTGCCTCAAGGATCAATAAACAATCTGTATTTTTTTTTTTATAAACTTGTTAATACTTGTTCTGGTTTACTTATGGCTATGTAAAGTTTCATAAACCAAGTTACAACAGAACTCCAGACTGAATAAATAGGCCCAGGGATAGGAAAAGTGCATTCTCAAGCTAGCAAGCCCCATTAAAGTGATCAGCATGACTTTTTAAAACTAAATTGAGAGAGTGAGTGTATGTGTGCACATGTATATATACTTCAGGAGGGGAGGATTGTCAGTGTTTTCTTTAATCTTGCCATTTATTTTTTTTTGCTTTACTGCCAAAGTTTGTCAGATTCTTTCAACAATTTAAATATTCTTCAGTTCATCTTTCACTCATTTTCACCACATCTACCCTCCAGAGAGATACTGCTGCCAATTCCATGTGGTGAGTCTCACTTGCTGGAACCGGGACAGAGTGTGCTCCACGAACTTCCCAAATATCAATGGCTGGATATAATGACAAATTATCATGAATGCAGCAGAAAATGTAATTAGTTAAGTGAACGGTAGAGGCACTGACTGTGCAATCTGCCATCAAAGAGTTAGAAAACATCATTCCTGTTCTCTGACCTAGCCCATCAATAACAGTGGCAAAGCTTACATGCATTTCCGACTCATTTCCAAATGTGAATTTTTAGTGTGATTTTTCATTAATGGTGTCCCTTGGAAGCTTGTTACTTTTTAGATTTGCTTTATAGTTCACAAGCCTGTCAATGAATTAAAACATAAACTACCTGTCTATGTCTTCTGGGAGGTCTTTCAGGTTGTTGCTGCTAATATCCAACCACTGCAAATTAGACATCCGGAGTACACAAATTGGAATAGAATGGAACTTGTTTGCTGACACGTCCACAACTGTGACTTGTTTCAGGTTACTTAGCTAGAAAGAAGTGGTGCTTTATTTTAGTTACATTTTGTAAACACAAAAAGACATTTCGTTCAACAAACATTTTTATTCGTCTCAAAGCACTTTGAAAGACAAGAACTACATGATTTTTTCTACTCGATTTTTTTCCAGCCTTGTCTCTTAGTCATCATTTTGAAGGAAAAAGGATTTCAGAAATAACCTTCTCCCAAAATGTTCGTTACTTTTCTAAGACTGTTGTTATATTGAATGAAATTTTCGTTCTAAAAACCTTATAGTTTCAGATGACACCAAGGCTGGAACCAGACAATTACTTGGTTCCTTCCTAGGTAACGTGTGAATTAAGCTCTGAAGTGATAAAACCCAGCTTTGATAATCAATAGATGCCAGGTTACCATTCTTAATATCAGAAATTTTGTAACTGTCATAAAAAATACATAGATTTTCTTTGCTATAATTCTGTTATACACTGAGGGTATATTGCTAAGAGACCCTTAGAAAATGAAACTGCCAATTTAAGCCAAGAGAAAATTTGGTCCAAAATTTTTCAAAGATCTTTAAAAATACATCTTCCATACTGCAAACTAAATATATAACAAAGTGCACTACAGCTTTTTATTTGAATACTTTTCAAAGGAATTTAATTTTTAAGTACTAAAGCTTTAGCACAATGAAAGTTAACTACAAATGTAAAATATACCCGTTAAAGAAATAAATGTATTAAATAAGGCTGTGTACTGAATCAATTATTCACACTGCCAGTGTTCATAAAACTATGCAGCTAGCTAAAGTGAATGTCAAAGGAACATAAATGTTAACCAAGAAATGTATTTTAGAATGGAAATTATGTCTCTGAGCTTCTAATCATATGTCACCATCACAATCTAGCTCTATAGATCCTGATACAGAAGAGAAAGTAGGAAAAAATAATTCATTGGTCTTTGCCTGAAGGTTTCAAAAAATGTAGAAAATAATTAGAAAACAAAAGTCCCAAACTAAATATATTTTCCACTTCCAAAGCAAGCAAAATGAAAGCAACAGAATAAATTATGAAAAATTTAGACTGTAATAAAATATATTCTGAATCCTTGAGAATTATTTTTTAATTATTAATAATCAGGTCTTGTTTTGTTATATGTTATGGCCAAACTTATTACAATACTGCCAGACTTTCATTTTACTTTGACCCCTGCCATTTGAAATGCTCACATTCACTTCTTGGTGCTATGTCAGAGACAGTTTGGTTTGGAATTTTTTGGCAGAGTTTTTTTTTTTGTTTGTTTGTGGGGTGTGGGGTTTTTGTTTGGTTGTGTTTCTGTTTTGGTTTTTTTCTGGATATAACCACATATTGCTGCCAGACCTTAACATCTGGGGAAATTTTTTCAAGGAGATTTACTCAAATCATCATATTACAAATGAACACAAAATTAAGTTTACCTTTCACAAACATATAAAGGTTCAAAATTTCTTAAGTCAAAGATATAACTTGGGAATCTGTCCACCACTGCATTAAAACAGCCTTGGTGAGGCATTACCACCCCTCATGTCTCAATCTTGGTTAGGAACAGGCAAGCACACATTTTATTCTGACATTTCTCACTCCTAAACCATTTTTTTCATTTTGAGGCCGGACTACTGTCAATGAACAATAACTCCTATACTGTAAAGTTTACAGGTACTGATTCTTTTTCCAACAAAACAGAACCTCCCTTTGAACAAGGAAAGCAGAGTGACTCTTCTAGATCGTAGCAATGAGAAAATAAAGAAAATAATTGGCACCATCTTTACACTGCATTTACTTTGTGGTCTCTAATTATCGTCACAATTCCAAATCCCGAGTAAATATTTCAAGCTTCTCTGCACTCAAAACAATTTGTGAAGACTGCTGACACATTTCCTTCAGCAAACTCTTCCCAAAAGGAATTTAGAGGGCAGAGAATTAAAACAATGTCCCACAGGCTTAAATACCACCCAAAATGTTCTCAAAGCATCTCCAAAGAGGAAAAGTCACAGTCGCTAAACACCAAACGGCGGGTTATTTTAGATAAAATGACATCATTTTTCATTCAAGATCCTGAACACTTTGCCTTCACATGCAGTCACCTGTCACGTTGAAACAGCTTGCTAACATTAACACTAGGTGGTAAAATGATATTTCTTCAGGAACAGCAACTAGTTTTATATGTTTTCCTGAAAGTGCTTTTTTGCGTTAAATTTTAAAACTAACATTAATGTAGCAGTATTTTTTTCAATAAAAATAGATTTTTCTGCCGTTTTTCATATAATATTGAAAATAGATTGTATTAATACTCGTTTAGATAAAAACCTACATTTTTTAGGAGTCTGTATTCCTACAAAAATGTACCAACAAAATAGGCAGCCATGGACTCTCTGGATACAAAGTCTGGTACGACATGTGATAGAATATATGGAGCCATTATTATATTGTGTAAGCTGCAAGCCCTCAGTACTTTTTCTTTTAGGGTAATGTTTAACAAAACATGCCCATTTTCTGTAGTATATTGAAAGCTAATAAGAAATTTTATTTCATCTGTCTCTGATATGTTACCAACAAACACCTATAATATATGATGCATTGGAAATTATGGCAGGTATGTATTATATTTTCTAAAGAAGACCCTGTGTATTTTATTTCTTCTTGAAGGACTGATAGATTTTTACACCTTTTAAAACATTTCATTTTTAAACAAGCCTGTCTCTCATCATTTTACATTACAATTTATTTTTGATTTATGCTGATTTTTGCTATTTTCCTGTATTATATGATTTTGTGTCAATCAGTACGTAGGTTTTATGTAAGTTCCACATTAAAAAATAGCTATATTTGATAGTCTAGGTACCAGGGCCCACTTATTGTGATCCTTATGTTTAACGACTGTTGTCATTTTTATTTGACAAAGTGCCCCATTTTACAATTTAATAATTTTGTTCATGGAAATAATCCAGATAACACTGTAGAACTCCACTGTTTCTCTTCCCTCTGACAGTTAAACCTTCAGTTGAAAGAAAAGGACACCATGTCCTGGGCTGAACAAGTTACTTGAATAATGGATGTGGTTTTACTTCTGTTCTGTATTTTGCCATGAAAATTATTTACTGGTAAGGTTGTATGCAAGTTTATCATGAGTTGCCTACTACTTAGCACCAACAAATGAAGAGGTGTTAAGTCACATCAAGCCTTACCATAAAAATACTGTATTTTTCAATTACATGTAAACATTCTGGGACAGAAACTGCATCCCATCAAAATCAATGTATGACAAGACGTACAAAGAATAAACCTGGAAATGTCTATGTTACAAATGTGCTTTTGGCTAGAAATTTCAGAGTCAATGAATTAAAAGAAAATTTTTACCACTTCAGTAGTGTGATGGGTCGATGAGTAGGATCAGGTTATCACATATGTTGTCTCACAAGCACATAGATCAGCATTCAGCATCTCATTAGCTTGCTGAAATCTGTGTGGTATATATGACAAAGGAGCACCCTAGGTGGAAACTGCAGACTTGTTCACTTAGATCTCATGCATTCAAACTAAATCCCCAGCTTTTCTTTCACAGAGCTGTAACTGCAACCCCTTCTATATTCTCATTGACATTCCTGGAGAAAAGCACACATTAAAGGAAGGGGAAAGGCATCTTTAAAGGCAAAAGATATCTTTCGTGAAGATATACATTTGTACGTTTATAGCCCAGTCAGCCATTGTACTTCCAAACTGGATGCTTAAACTTCAGGAGGCAAAGACATTTTACAGTCAACCTCACTTCTTAGTAATAAGTGGGTTCATGTATTTTGTGACAAAACCCTCTGAAGTGTAAAAATGCACAACTTCAAACAGCATTTCATTTGGCGGTAACGTGATAAGCTAAATCCAAGAAAATGTATGTGGAAGCAAGTCTTCAACTGAGTAGTGACATTATTCTGATTTTGCAATGCTAAAACCCTAAATCTTTTGCAGAGTTAATCCACTGACACTGTTATTCTGATGCTGAACTGTTTACTTGGAAGTTTAACATTAACCTCTTCCATCTTTAGAGCATTACCATCGTTCAAACACCTAATGTTTAAAGTGTAATAGAGTAATTATAGCTATGATGATCTAGGCATAAAAAGTTAATAGAAAGGGACTTTGCTGTTTATTAAGGCAGGTTTTTTTGTATACACAAACCTTTTATCAGGTCTGCAAAGAATGAGAAAGCTGGCTGCATATGCAATATTCACAAAAATATCAGATATTGGACATTCACAGGTGACAGAAGAACCACATAGCAATAAGAGCAGGACCATCTTCATACAGTTAAAATTCCTAAGAATGTGGATCATGTGTTTAAGTATAGGAGTTGTTTCAAGCCAACAGATGAGTCATGTGCATGAAATTAAGTACTTGATTAATGATTTTCTGGGCTGAACCCAAAATAAGTCTGCTGTCTCAAAAAATAAATTTATGTTGATTAGTTACATTACATTTTCATAGTATTACTGCTGCAGCTACTTGCAGTCTGCATATATTATTGCACTTTCCCATCATAAAATCATCTCATCTTCAAACCTCCAAAACTTGTAAATTAAGGACACACATTAGAAGGGAAAATTAGGCTTTACCAAAAGTCAGTTACAAGGTTCTCATCAATTTAAATGGATCCAGTATCTCACTTTGAGTGCACCTCTTCATACATTTTAATTAAAACTACTAGAAAAGGAAGAGCAGCATTGTCAGTAGCATATGGATATTACCTGACCTCTTCAGAATGTTTGGATAGGAAGTGCCCTTTGAATATATCAAAAGACCCTTTTAAGACATATCCTGTTCCTTCACCAAGAGATGGCCAAAACTGCTCACTTTCACAACAGAATAGAAGCTTTTCATTTCTGCTCCAAGATGCAACAGCAATTGAAGAGATACTATTGAAATGGTGCCATCTTAATTATGATTTAAACATGTACAACAATTCTGTTTTGCCATGACAAAAAACTGTAGCCTGTGAAGTTACCCTTCTGGTTTTAAAAACTGAGTATGTTAATTTGAAGTCATTCTAAAACCCAGAGTAAAACATTATTTGCCAAAGTGGGTCAAGAGGAAAACACCCAAAAGAGAAGGAAATTTTATTCTGTAGAGATGTTATAAACAAAGATGACAACAAAAATAAAGAACTATAACACATGGTTGATCAGTACATGGTTGATCAGTTTGTTTCACATTGACAAAATAGTAACTGTTCATATGAAAGGAAAAACGTATCAAGGATATTTGAAGATATAGTATCAGTAGAAGAGAACTAGGTAATGGCATAATATCAACAGAAGAAAAATAAATAAGAAGAAAAATGATGTGAGAAAAACATTTAAGTGAGCCTAAGAATGTGGTTCTATGGCTCTAATTCATTACAGTAGCACCATTTTGATGACTGATTATTAAAATTAGTGTTGGGCAATGATGACAGCTTTCTACACCAGATTGAACAGACGTAGCCTGATAAACTTGGAAACAAGACTTTCATGGAATGCCAGCCAGAAATTAGCTTGTTTAGAAATGTAAGAGGAAGACAGAATATTAAGGGGGAAAAGACATTCTGACTTCAGCATCAGAGATCAGAGGTTTGTGATCTGTGAGCTGCCTCCTATGATACCACAAATAAGCATCTCTTTGGTTTTTTGCTTTAGAAACAGAAATAGTAGAATTTATTTTTTGCCTTGGCACAGAGTAGCTTCACTAAAATGCACAAGATTCTTGCCTACTGTGGTGCCGGGCACCAGGGCAGTTTGAAAAATACCACTAATTGGCTACCAAGTGGGAGAACCCTGCAACTTGGAACTGGATTTATCTGTTCTTGAAGCAGGAGTTTCAGAAAGAAAATCCCTAAATTCAGGAAAGCCACAATGAAGAGGAGTCTGTTTTGCACCCTGTGATACATCTGGTCTGGAATTGGGTCTTATCTAGCTGAGCAAACTGTTGCAAAATGTCTATCATCAAAATTATTTCTCTTGTAATGCCACAGATTACATGTGCATGACACTGATAGTACACAAACCTACAACTGAGAACACTGTCAACAACTGAACACAAGAATTCACAGCTTTCTGGCTTGCCAAGATTACAGCAAATTTTCTCTCCCTCCTCTTTCCTTTCTCAGAGTGCTCTTATATACATGTGGGGGGGGGTATATACTTTCTTTGAGGAGGTGACAAACCTAACAGGAAAAATTCTGAGTTCTTCTCTTCCCGAAGGATTATTTTCTTTCTATATTGCAACAGTATTTCTAGGAGGCTTTTTGTCTTGCTCTGATACAAACAAGTAAAAATTGAAAATATAGCTAATATTAATAAAAGACTCAGATTTGGGAGAGATCTTTTCCTGACCTGGACAAGAAAGCTGAGGAATTGCGCATATGTTACATGCAAAGTGGATGGTGTTTTTCACACAGATAGACATTTGGCTACTTTCTAAGAACTTGGTGGTACAAGTGAGAGCATAAGGCCATGACTTCTTGTGGTTTTTTAGTGCTTCATTGCTCTTTTGCCTACTCATCTGGGCTGTGTCCAAGTAACCTGTGTGTATCCAAGTAAATTAAGGTATTAAGCTGTTATTGTTCATATTGCATCTACTAATAAAAAATATTACTGAATCCTTATTCATATACTTACTTCTGAAAGCTTGTAGTGATGCTGGGCTTTCAAGACTCATTTTATGTGTAGAATTACCCTGGTTCAGAATTTACAGAGACCCGGCACAGGCACTGGACACATTGCAGCCCTCCAGTAATACCACACAGCCACGTGATCTTTGGTATTGCCACACAGATAAGAACATAGCAAGCCTACGAAACCTATCTGTTTTTTACTATAAATTCTTTAAAGTTTCTTTTCTTTAGTTATTTTTTTTTTCCTTCCTTATACACTAGTGAAGCACTTCTTGAAACTGTCTTTTTAAAAAACAAAAAAAATTGCCTGCATAGAGAATATCTGGCCAGGTCCACAGTGTAGCCATGAGGCTCCTAGGTTTCAGGGAAGCTTCTAGCTCTTAAGAACATCAAGAGCTCTTCCATCAACTCAGAGTACCTCAGGAAGAGGTAGGCACAAACACAACTTAAGGTTTCGTCCATAATGCTCCTTGGATTGCTAAATTTTGTCCTGTGTCTCAAAGAACAAGGAAAAGATGTCTAAAAAAATTAGTCTTCTGGCATGCCCCAGCATAGTTACTGAGAAGATAAATTGTGTAGAGTAAAGTTTCACGGTACTGAAAAAGTATAAGCTCAGATACATTTTACACTTTTTCTTCTGTGCCCTATATCAAAATAAGCAGCTTCCAAACAAGTGTTTTACTACCCAGACCCCTTCAGATTGTGTCCAAGCAATTTATCTTTGCTTAGCCACACATTGCTGCTGGAGACATATATTCCCCTAGTAATGTTTTAATAGTAAACAACAAAAAATTTCTGCATATTTGTGTATATCATGTGCAATGTCAGATAATATCTTCTGTGAACATGACATTTTACAAATACCTATGTAATGCTTTGAGCATATAAAAACATTAATATAACAAAGGAAACTGTGACTGTTGAACAAATACTTAGAAGGTTTAATATTTATTATTAACAGCACGTATCTAAAAGTGAGAAAATTTTCACAAATGCAAATAAAATCTAATATGGAAAAGTACAAGCTAATACAAGAACAATGAACTACACACAATTCTTAAACTGACTGAAAACTGTAAAAAGATGGAAAGATGAAAAAAGTAACTATATAATTCAGTGGAAGTCTTCTGTTCAATATGCATTAGTGATCCAAAAAAACCAAATAAATAGCTGGATATATATGCAACGTGATATACAATAAATAACCCAAAAATTACTTGCCACGAAAAAAAACAATTGTACACCTACATACAAAACACCACACTTCTTGTCAGTTTTTCTCAAGGAAAGATACAATAGTAGACAAGATTCTGAGACGAGCAACAGTCAATAACAGAATGGAAGGACTTAATTATTTTTGTTAATTCTTTGTTTTGCAGTAGTTCTGAAAGACTTAAATCAAGATTAGGAAAGACTGCAAAGATTAGAACAGCTGAGCAAGAAATGGCAAATTCATGGTGCATTCTTCCTTCATAATTAGACTATAGGATTTGCAACAACATGTTCTTCAGTTTAAGAACTTTGCAGAATTAAGAGGAAGCTGACATTTACACAAATAATTAAAACTTCTATTTCTATGTCACAGTTCAAACAAGTGCAGTTCAGATTTTTTCAGCCTCAGAACACGGCACAAATGCCTCACTGATGTTCTAATAGAGTAATACTGAACACTCTATACTCAGCTCGTCTGCTGAGATTTCAGAGATGAAAACTGCTAAAAATTGAATTATTTGGAAAGCAGACCTGTGACTTAGCAGTATATTACAATACATTATTACCAGAGCACATAGAACTGCAAATAAAGCTCTGTGATGCTGTGCTGTAAAATCACGTTGAGGGATCTCTACTGTGCAGTTTTAATGTCACTAATAGCCATGACAAGCAAATGGGGCAAAGCGAACAGAAACACAGTGGCAAGAAGTCACTTGGTCAAAAAATACATCAGAGAAAGTATAACACAGGTTTCCTGATTCCTAGTCTTGAGATACTAAGGACTGCTAGAGGTACATATTATGAAAAGTCTCAGGCAGCTAGCAAGACTTTCTTTGATTATGGCAATGAAATTAGTGGGGATTTAAAATGGTCTATATTTTTTATAACCTCCTCATTTCTTGACTTTTTTTTTTAAAACTGTGCTCCAGCATTCTACAATCCTGAAACATCACATTACTCCCTCAAGTCTAGTCAACCTTTTTTTTTTGCCTCTAACCAGTATTTCAAAGGGCATTTTGTATTAGTAACCTGAAGACTTAGATCAAGCTTCTGAGGATAAAAAATATTTCAAATATATTAAGAGCAGTTTGGGTTAGCCTGGCCTCTTCTTAACCACCTCCCTGCCCTGCAAGGAGTGTATTCAAAGAGAAACAAAAAAAAACCAACCACAAAGATCCCGAGCAAAACCAAACCGAATCGCAAAACACACACATGCATGCACACACACATACAAAACCCCACCCAAACAAAAATCAAAACAAAAACAAATGAATAAACAAACAAACAAACAAGAACAAAAAATCCCCCACCAAGCATCATCAACAAAGGCAGAAAAGAAGAACAACAAATCATCAAATGGTGATGCCCATGTGTGATCCTGACACTTGTATCTTCTAATTCATCACAGCCCCTCTGTCACCGTGATCACATGGGTCAGACATCACTTTTAACTGCCCGTCTCCGTATTTCAAGATGAGACAAAATAGCAGCCTCAAGACAGCTTGGCAGCCAGTGTACACTGCCTGACAGGATTGAAGCTAGGAGTCATAGCCCTCAGCAGCAATCTAGAGGTGCATACTCTCCCCAGTCATTTACCCATATAATAAGGTATCGTATAACCAGACACATTCAGAGAAATTCTGTCATATAGTAATACACATTCTTCACCCATACTCTACATACAGGCAAGCATTGACCACATATACCCAACGTCCACCCTGCCCGTGTAAACAGATACATGGACTCTCACGTTTTGGGTCAGGGAACTTGGCAGACCGGGATTAAGAGTGTCGCCTCCATTAGCCCAGAAAGCAATCAGCTGATGGAGCTAGAGTAAACCAGGTAATTGGGAAGCAAACAAAACACATGTCAATTAAAAATAGATAGGAAGAAAAAAATCACCAGGATGAATTTTGCGAAGTAAAAAATAAGGGGGATCTAAGAAATCTTATTTCTGAAAAGCTGTGTTTATGCCATAGAACATGAAGGTACTTTAACACTACTACAACCTTTGTAACTCATGTTTTTATTGTTCATAAAACTACCCACCCCCTTCTAAGCTCCATCCATAGTAACCAGCTCTATAACAATCCACATTAGTGAATTAGACGGATAGTCTACAGAGCAGGTGAAGAGGTGTCTCTGTTTTTCATATTTGTTCTGAGTTTGACAGCCTTTAATGTCTTCATCTGAAGCTCATCATGTTTTGCACCGTGGTTCAGAAACAAGCCCAGAGGCCCAAATTTGTGAGCTGGCATCTCTTCAATAAGAAAAGCAGGAACCACTGGGCCATATCCTCCACTGAATTCCCTTGCATCTTCAGCATCATTTCCACTTCACACTGAGTTTAATTCTACACACTTTTGCGGAGACCTAGTAGAGCAGAGATCTTACCTGACTGAGCTCTATATGAGGCAAAAAAATAAGATGACATCTGCTTTCATATGATGGGGCTGGCTCTCGGTTTTTGCCTTTCCCACTGATCAATGATGAATAAAAATCCCAGTCAGCCTTACCAAGTGTTGTTTACAGCTGTGAAGGGTTGATCAATCATATAATTACTTATAATTAGTTGACAACTGATATGAATGTATCCAGCAATAAATTAAATGCACTAAGTTCAGTTAGACTCCCCAGTTTTATTCTTCTCACCGAATAAATAATACCTCTCATTAGCTGCACTTTATGGAATAAAAAATAACATGCTTTTATCTCCCTTCACCTACAACTCCCTTCTGACTCTCATCAATCCATGTATGTGGGCACCAGAAACATTTTTCTTTAAGTTAAAATATGCAAATATAATAGTGCTATGTATTTGTTCTCCCCTCTGTTCAGTAGTTACGTACAATCTGCCTCAGATTATCTCACTGATGAATGGAGGATGTATAAGCAGGATTTTGAAAGCCTATTTTGTTTTGGACTCAATGCGATTTTGAACTCCTTTCAGAGAAAGCAGAGCTGGAACAGTACCAAATACTCTTTCCTACCACTAAGTTCTTTTACAATTAGATTCATGCTTTTTGTAGCAACATAATCATGTTGCGGTGTTCACGTTATGCCCCTTTGCTCATTGTTAAGTCTTCCTTTAAGCTGTAAAATTATTTCTCTCTCATTCCCTACTATAAAAAAAAATTCAGACCATGAAAGGTGATGTTACTTTTATTGAACTCATGTGAAAGGTAAAGGAAAGGTCACAAGGTCACTGTCACCACAGCATGGAGGTAGGCATGAGTCAGTTCTCCAGTGAAGTGGGTTGTTATTATTAGCTGCTGACTTGCTCTGACAGTGGAGTGGTTTTAAAGTGATGCTCTGTTAATTAGTAGACTTTGGAAGCACAGTGTCAAGAGCAAGATCAACTGACACACTTTCCTGTGCCTAACTGCATAATCCTGTTTCCTAACATAGACCCATGCCCTTCTTTAGCCCCTTGTCTATTAAAACATTTATGAGAGCTCCTGCAGCAGTAAGGCCTCCATGGATCTCCTCCGACACCTAACACCTTTGCACCTGCTCTTTTGGGTTTCACACCCCTCCTGCTAATGTTTGATGTTACATCGTATACCAGTTCCATAACGCAGCTGTTGCTTTGCGTGGATTGACAGCACTTTGGCCAACTCTACCAGAAAGCAACTTGTCATGAGCTTTAAGCAAATTTGAAGAGAATACAAGCACTGAGCAAAGAAGGGCAAGATTGAATTCTGTCTAGCAGAAATGCACCCAGGCCAAGCAATTGAAAAAAGCATTTCTGATACTGTGAAATGTATGCAGAGAAATTCTGGTCTGATTAAAATCAGCTGGACTTTTGCCAGTGATTTAAAATGAAGAATTTTGCAAGAGGTTGGCATAATGCTGTTGGCTTCACAGTACCAAGTCCTTTATTACACCACTCAGGTCTTCTTTGTGGCCCTGACAAACCCATACGAATAAAATTCAGATTCTAAGAAATCCAATATATTATTCCTTTGTAACTTTCTAAAAATTCTACAAATGTGAAGATGTTACAGGTCCTTTATGATCCCGTGGAATGAGAGAGGAAGGAGCTAAGGGTGAATTCTTCCAGTGCCTGACTGGTGAGTGAAACCCCAGAAAATTAATGTCTAGTACATCCCCCTGATTTTGTTTTTCATTTTATAATTGTTACACACGTGAAAAACAAATGGCAAGGGAAAGAAACAGGTTTGGAAGTTTACAGCTTTGAAGAATAACATACTGGCAAAATAACCTGCCATTTTACATTTCTGTTGAGACTGTTGGTGTCCTGCCTGCAGGACATCGCTTTGGGAGGTGTGCATCACGAATCACAAAGACAAGTTACATGGAAATGTCCAGTGGGGACTTATCTGAAGTGTCCCCACACTTACGTAGAGTTGTGCCTCTGCTCTTCCTGCTAAATGTTTTCCTTTGCTGAATAGGTCTGGGCAGAGAAACAGAACCGGACCAAAGGAAACCAAAAAATTCACCACTGTTAAACCTCAGATTTAAAATACCTTTTGAAATTAGCAAGTAAGCTAATTGATGACATCAAGATTGGAGGGAGCCTGGGCTGCAGTCGTCATTCACTTGTGGAGTTTGCAGTCTTGAAGGATATGAAGCAGGCAAAAAGTCAAGACCCTGAGCTTCAGGAAAGCAAACTTACAGCTGTTCAAGGAGTCAGTCAATAGGACCCCCTGGGAAACTGCCCTCCAGAACAAGGGAGCAGAACAGAGCTGGTAGAACTTTAAGGAGGTTTTCCATGGAGCACAAGAGCTATCAGTGCCCAGGGGGAAGAAATCAAGAAAGGAAGGCAAGAGATCGCCATGACTGAGTTGAGAGCTGCTGGTCAGACTAAAGGGCAAGAAGGAAATGCACAGGCAGTGAAAGCAGGGAGAGGTGTCCTGGAGAGAGTAGAGGGACGCTGCTCGGTTGTGCAGGGATGGGGTCAGGAAGACCAAGGCACAGGTGGAGCTGAACTTGGCAAGGGATGCAAAGAGTAATAAGAAGGGCTTATACGCATATGTCAGACAGGAAAGGAAGGTAAAGAAAGCATATCTGCCATGATGAACATGACTGGCAAACTGGTAACAACAGACAAGGAGAAGATTGAGGTACTCTACAATTTTTTGCCTCAGTCTTCACTGACAACCTCTCTTCCCGCACCTCTCAAGTGGATGGACTGCCAGATAGGGACTGGGGTAACAAAGTCCCTCCCACTGGAAGGGAAGACCAGGTTCGAGACCACTGAGGAGCCTGAACACACATAAATGTGTGGGACCTGGCAAGATGCATCCCAGAGTCCTGAGGGAATTGGATGATGTAGTTGCCCAACCACTCTCCATGTTATTGTAAAAGTCATGGCAATCAAGTGAAGTCCCTGGTTACTGGGAAAAGGGAAACACTGCATCCATTTTTAAAAAAGGTGGAAAGGAGGACCCTGGGAACTACCAACCTGTCAGCCTCACTTCTGTGCCTGGGAAGGTCATGGAACAGATAATCTTGTAGGTGTTCAAGGCCAGGTTGGATGAGGCTTTGAGCAACTTAACCTAGTGGAAGGTGTCCCTGCCTACGGCAGGGGGGTTGGAACTAGGTGATCTTTAAGGTCCCTTCCAATCCAAACTGTTCTATGACTCTCTGATTTTGAAAGCTCCTCAAGTCTGTACTTGTTTATATCAGAACTTATCTGAAACCTTCTATGCATGAGAAATACAAAACAAGATTTTATTTGATCTGTTGAAAACACAGTGTGCTAAAACAGCCAGAAAGCGTAACCTTCCCATTTCTCTGAACTTCAAAGATTATTTTATACAGGATTGACATGGAAATGCAGACATATGTGCTCCTTCTTTGAAAAAATATTCATATGCTGTAGCAATCTCTGCCTCATTCCTTCATTTTTCACCACCCAGACCTCAGAAACGATACAGAAAACATTTCAGATGGTTTGCTGGGACTGCTCAGATGTGGCACTGAACACTTTCCAAAGCAGAATAACTTTGCAAAACTGCTTTTTAATCCATTTTCAGTATCAGAAAGGCTGTCTGTAAGCATTTCTGTCTTGGTGGTGGTAGTGTGGAGTGTCCTGTAAGCGACAACGTGTGACACACCGATGGTACAGATGGAGGAAATGAGAACTTCTACATCTTCCCTTGGGTTCCTTCAGGTCACATCTATAAATACTCTCAGCTGATGTAGCAATACTAGCAGAATTTTATAGTATGGAAGAAGAACTGGCCCTTCAACACAGTAAAGTTGTCTCTTTGAAACATCAGCATAAAGCAAGTATTCTGCCATGCACAAGAAACATTGATTGGGTGATTCAGTAAATAACTGTAGAAAGCAATACTTTCTGAAGGAAACACACCTTAAAATAAGGTCAGAGCAATTTTTCTACAAACCTATATCAGAAAACACCTTATTTTATTTTTATTCCTAGAAAAACAAATTAGTTGCATGACATGTATGAAAATAAGAGTGGGAACTCTATGCAACAGTTAAAATACAAATACCAGTATCATACTAACTCTTAAATTCATGCACAGAAGGTACAAGAAATTTAGAAATAAATCCATCCATCCTTCCCCTTCTCTCTGCAGCTACAGAGTATCGTAAGCAGTATAATCCCACTACGCTAAGAGAGGGACTGGATAACATACAGGGCATGCCTCTCCTAAGCATCTTAGCTAGATGAACAAATTCACCTCCACAGAGAAGTCTTACTAGCTGTGTGTCATCTCAGGGAAGATTTTGCATCTTCCCCTGCTGAGCCTGGTTACAGGGGTCCAGAAGTGTATGTTACAAACTGGCTGCACAAGTGTAGCACCACGTGTGTTGCCTTTTCTAACATTTACATTTTATTTAAAATTTTTTTCCACTCATGTCCAGAGGAAGGCACTCTTAATTTACAAATGTAACCAAAACAGATTTAAATTCAACTGCAAGCCCATAAGCCTTTTCTGACAAAGGACTTACTTTGCAACTAATACTAATCTAATTTTGATGTTAAACTGAATCTTTTAAAATCTAAAAATGTTAGACATCCAACAGCAGAAGACAGAAACTAAATTGAAAGGTAAACATTGAACTAGCTCACTCTTCCTTAGGCAAAGTACGGAATGCTATGAAATCCTAAGCCTTGAGAAAGTCAAAGATGAGAGCAATTTTTTTAATGGACCATCAGATTACTCCACTTTAATGTTCAGTGAGATGACTTACAGAGTGCTGGAAGCAGCCTTTCTACAAGAAATGAATAGACAAGTGAGCAGTGTGCTTTGCCTCCTGATGTTATGGCACAAGGCATGTCACTCAAGGCATGGCTCCAAAACACACGCAAATGGAAATACTGACAGAAGTCCAGATACTGGACACACATGTTCCTAGTAGGCTGACACAGCTGCTCCATGAAACAGGTTACATTAAGCAAAGCAGAATGCTGTCGTTTGGGGTGGGGATTTTTTTGCCCAACACGTTGAAAAAGGTGGATACATAGCTACCGGATAGTAAATCTATTAACAGAGAATGAAGATCCACAAGATTTTGGTTGTGCTAGATCATCTCAATCATAGCATACCTCCGCTTAAAACAGCTGCATTGAAGAACAAGATTGGTAAATTAAAAAGGTAAGAAGTATAGTCTATGCATGCTGGAAATCCCCTTAGCAACTGCAATTTACCTGAAAAATAATACAAGATGAAGGTGCTTAGTATCATGTCTTTCCTGAAGTTCCCCTGTTTACAAAACAAACTAACAGATTTAACAGACATCACAACAGTCTGTGAATTTCTTATGTATGTGTCTAACTGAGAAATTCAGGCACAGAAACAACTGAGAAGCCAGCAAAAAATTATACATATATACGGTAGCTGTCTTCACAAATCAGGAACTTCAATTCAAAATGGGTATTTAGTGACACTGTATGGTTTTGTGCGTAATAACCCAAGTTCACCCTCTACCACTTCTGAGTAGCAACAAGAGCCATGTGTTGTATGATCCGTTTCTTTGAGATTTTTCCCCCTAAATTAGCTCATCATGTAACATTTTGTGTTTATTTAAAAAAAAAATTAAAAACTGAACTTTTTCCCTAAGAAAGCAAATAACTAAATATATAAATAAACTAAAAGCTTCAAGACTTCTCTATCTTTTTCACCTGTCATAAAGAAAATAGATAGAAAGGGAACAGGGAGACTGATTACTGAAGGAGTAATTCAGTGTCAGAGTTCTGATAATATCATAAACCTTTATGGGTCTGTCAAAAATTCTTGGCTGAATTACAGGCATGTTATCAATCTCACTAAATCCATTTTCCATATATATTATCAGTGTCTCTCTGGCCATTATTCTATGTACAAAAACAAGGCAATATTAGATTTTGAAAATTTCTACTGGGATTAAGTTTGCATTTATTTCTTTCCAGTAGAATTTTAAGCCGGAGAATCAGAATCACAGCTCTGATTCACTTCTTTAACCTTCCCAGAAGAAACTTTTAGGAATATGAAAGACAAATAAAAATTTAACTTCCTTAAAGATGATAAACAGGGAACATTTTTGTTAACTCTCTACCTTATTTTGTGTATTGGTTGCCAAGTTTTCTCTCTTTTTCCTCATGTTGTAAAGGGAGCCCATTCACCTACCAAAACAGAACTTGCACGTACTTGCTTATTTACTGTCACCAGTTCCCAGTACTCGCACCACAGGAGAGAATGATGACCAACCCTTATAAGCATTTCACTGGATTAATAGATGTTAGCAACAGCTGTGTTAGGCAATAATTGATCTAATCTGTCTAACTTGGGCTCATAAATACTTGTACTGGGTGTCCAGAGCAAGGTGCTGGTAGCATGAGGGCTACAGGATGGCCTCTGTGGGAAAAGACCAGGGGCTGTCCCATTCTGGACACAGACAGTTCCAGCCAGATCCAATGGACACACCACAGGACACAGCTGAGCCCCTAAGCCAAGTGTGTGGTGCCACTCTAGAAACTTATGAAAGGAAAAAAAAATACCAAAGAAAGGAGGAGAGAATAAAAAGAGTGAGAAAGAGCAGAGGGAACCCCAAGGTCCCGGCAGGAGGAGGAGGAGGTTCTCCATGATGGAGCAGATCTCCACGCTGCAGCTTGTGAAAGACCCACACTGCTACGGATGGATAATCCTGAAGAAAGTGCAGCCCATGGAAACCTCACACTGGAGCAGAGGAAAAATGTGAGGAAGAAGGAGAGAAGCAGCTAGAAATTGCTGTGTACTGGCTATAACTTCCCCCTCCTCCCTGCACAGCTCAGGACTGGGAGAGAAATCTGTAGTGGAGTAAAGTTGAATTTGGGAGAGGGGGGAAGGCAAGATGTTGTTACAATGTCTTTGTTTCTCACTGCCCAAGTATATATTGGCAAATAGTAAATTAATCTTCCCCAAGTACAGTCTGTTTTGCCCACAATAGTAAAAGATAATCAATTTCCCTATCTTTTCTCTCGACCCATGAGCTTTCTTCTCCTATTCTCTCATGATGTCATGCTGTGAGAAGGAGGGAGTGATCAGCTGGGTGGGCGTTTGGCTGTTAGCCAAGGTTAGCCCCCCACAACACTTCACAGTGTCTTTCTGTTTTCTCTTTTTAGTCTGTTCAGACTAATTCAATATTTTAATTCATTAAAGAGTTACCTGCCAGTGACTACCACCTTTTGCCCATATGGGAATCATACAACACCTATTACACTAGCAAGGATACTGACGCAATTTCTCTAAATAACATCAGCCATACTGAGTATACCAAATGCCAAACACTTTGCAGCATTTTAAATGATTTTACAAAAGTGTTCCTTTAATTGTATGTTAGGCTTTTGCCCTTGAAATGTTGATTCTGGGAAACTAATTTTATAAACAAAATCAGAAGAGTTTGTGTAGCCTACCTCCCAGGTCACCACAATTATAAATTAAAATCCAGCCTCCAGAGAAACAAGGAAACACAGTAGACAAAGCCAATATTTTTCTCCTTGACTATTTAGACCATGGTGACATGATGTTTCTTCCATTTTTCTACTGTTGTACGAATTCATTTACACAGCTCCAAATTTCTTTCCGTAGATTGTAAGTGAACCATTAACCAGTAGCCTACACTCAGTTTTAGTGACCTGCAATCCCATTTAAAAAGAGAACCCCAGAAGGGAATGATATTTTTGACCTTTCCAAGAGAAACACTGGTCTCTTAGGACTCAGCACTGGAAAGAGTTACATGTACAGTTAGGTTTACATGCAGAGACTACCCATAATGCATACACATGGGTAAGCCTTTGTACTACAAGGGCTTTAGAAGAAACTGGGAAAATACTCATTGATTTTAACATACCAAAGACTGGGGATAAATTCTCTGTTCCAGTCCGCAGGTTTGAATATACTCACTTTTCCTAGATGTTTATATTGAATGCCTTTGCCTGTTCAGGATATATGTTTTTCTGATTCCATTATGGTTCCTTTTGGACAGTTAAGTTTTATCTGGTTTGTCCCCTATCCTTGCTATTTGATGGAGGAGAGGAAGAAGAAAGGAGACCTACACTGTTTGTGCTGCTGCTAACATTTCTATGCGGTGTCCATTTATGATGTGAAGCTAACATTCACCTTTTGTTTCTGTTTCCCAGATTCCCATCATTTTGTAACAATTCTTTTCAGATAGACTGCCTTACAGTGAAAAGCCAGACAGGAAAGTTACCTCGGAACAGAATATAAGCATTGCCAAACCAGATCTCACAAGTGTAATCCGCTCCAACATTGCCTGTAAATCGCCAGTAACAGATGTTTACGGAAAAAGTAGGAATCAGTAAAGAAGAGCCTGACACTTCTCCCTAAAGGTTACCCCACTCATCCTCTGGGAATCAGGATATTAAGATCCTGAAAAGTACAGATGACATCTGAAACTGTCGTTAGGAATCAGACAGTGATTTCATTTCTCTGTGAACCATAACTTGCCGAGCAGCTGTGGCAGAGAGCAGTTATGAATCCAACACAAGAAACAATGCTGGTGCATGCCTGGGAGTGCGTTTCTCAGTCTTTGTTCTATATTCATACCATGCGTCAAACATAATATCCCTTTCAGACAGATACTTATGCTCATAGCAACATGTAGTGTTGTTTATAGAATTCTCCATACTCTTTTTAAAGGAAAACAGACAGTGGGAACAAATGAAGGTTAGCATGTGAATTTGAGTGTCAAGATGCACTCCACTTTCACTGAAAATAGCTATTTTCAGCCTTCTCCTTATCACTACTGGCCAAATCCCCTTTGAGATCATGTCCGCCCTCATACATCAGAATAAATACAAGTAAAATTTAGTCACTTGAAAACCACAACAAAGTGGCTTGGTCTCATTTAACTGCTGCTAAGGCATTTTCAGTGACACTACTACTAAAATATTGTTGCTAAAAACTGCAAGGAATGTTATTTAATCTGTTAAGAAAAATATTAATACTGTGATAAAATACTTTATATGCCAAATAAAAAAGATGGAAGGAACATAGATTGTTATCTTACTTCAAATGGGAGCTCTGTTATTTCCATATTTCCAGACAAATCCAGTTTTTCCAGATTCTCACAATCACCCAGTTCTGGAGGGACTGACTTCAAATTATTGAAACTCACATTGAGCACTCTGAGGTTTTTTAAGCAGCCTGTGAGAGAAAGATAATTAAAATCCATGCATTAAAAAGAGTTTGAGGGACAAAGTAAAAAAAAAAAGCATACTCTGTTTAGCAATGAAAAAACTCCTTAATGCGATGATGAGTAAGAGATTAACGAATATTTTCCGCAGTGGTCACTAGCACTGGGGAGGAAGGCAATAATACTGTGCTATATTTGTATGGCTTCCCATCATGGCAGTGAGTTTGATGAGAGCTTGAAAGGAGGCAGCAAAGACTTGCAAAGATCTTGATTCCACCACGGATGAGATACCTCAGACCTCAGTTGAAACTCAAAAAGCTGGCTTTTGGTTTGACCACTTTAGAAAACCTTCCTACTAACTGAAAAGCATTTTAATATTTTTAATAGAATCTGTTCATTGGGAATAATAATTCCTACTGAACTTTTACATCAATAATTCTGTCTTTGGTATCCAACATTGCATACTTCTGATTATGAAAGATAATGGAAGTGTGCTTTTGTTTCATTTTTTTTTTTTAACTGCAATTTATGATTCTTGTTTGCTTAATTTTAAGGCCCTTATAATATTCTAGGTGACATTAGTCACGGTGTGCTTTCTGTTTCTTCAATTTACTGCATTACATAATCTTCAGTAAAAACAGGTTTAGAAACATTATTAGAATGAAAAATGCATTATACTGAAAAAAATGGAAATCTTTTTTGACACAGTTAAAGAGGCAGGAAGTAAGGAATTTGAATATATCAAAAAGCTGAAGTGTTAGTAAACAGATCTTTAAATACATATACAACAAAATGAGAACATTCTATGGACAGTTGTGCTGTCATATTATATGGACAATCATAGAATCACAGAATCACAAAATTGTTTCAGTTGGAAGGGACCTTCAAAGATTATCTGGTCCAAAGCCCCATCCAACCTGCCTTTGAACACTTCCCATGATAAGGCTTCCACAATTTCTCTTGGAAACCTGTTCCAGGGTCTCACCACCCTCATCATAAAAAATGTCTTCCTTATATCTAGTCTGAATCTACCTTCTTTCAGTTTAATGCCATTCCCCCTTGTCCTCTCACTACAGGCCCTGGTAAAAAGTCTCTCTCTGTCTTTCTTTAACTATTGAAAAGCTGCAGTAAGGTCTCCCTAGAGCCTTCTCTTCTCCAGGTTGAACAACCCCAACTCTCTGAACCTTTCTTCATGTTAAAGGTGCTTCAGCCCTCTGACCACTTTCATGGCCCTTCTCTGGATCTGCTCTAACAGCTCCACGTCCTTCTTACACTGGAGGCCCCAGAGCCAGATGCAGTAGTCCAGGTGAGGTCTCACAAGCATGGAGTATAAGAGGAGAAGCACTTCCTTTGACCGGCTAACCACACTTCTGTTGATGCAGGTTACAACTGGCTTTCTGGGCTACAAGGGCACATTGCCATCTCATATCCAATTTTTCATCCACCAGTATCCCCAAGTCCTTCCCTGTGGGGTTGCTCCCAATGCATTCATTCCCCAGCCTGTATTGATATTGGAAATTGCCTCAGCACAGTTGCAGGACCTTGCACTTGGCCTTGTTGATTTCATGAGATTCACATGGGCTCATTCCTCAAGCCTGTCAAGGTCCCCCTGGATGGGATCCCTTCCCTGAAGTGTATCAACTGTATCACTGAGCTTGGTATCATCTGCACTATTCCCCTCTAATCAAGGATATTCCTGTGATATTTGCATCTGAGCAGTGATAGAGTACAGCATTCACAAGGAAAAGCAACAGGAAGAAACTTAAATGCAATTCAGCAGCTGGAAATCGGGGCAGAATAGCAACTGGTGTCAACAGGTTCTCAAAACAAACCATATATTGGCAAACCAGGACAAGACATACACAAGAGTTACAATTTTATATTATATAATTCTTCTATTATTAATCAATTTTTTAAAAATAACCTGGTGTGTCATGGGATTTGGATGACACTGTAGAGAATCTCTATACAGTAGATCCTAAGTGCTCAAAACAGTGTCATAATAGTGAGCTTATGCTTAAGGAACTAATGTTTAGCTAAACTCCCTCAAAAACAAAGTTGTTTCAGAGCTGCTCACCTTTTGCGATGTGTAGAAATCCTTACGAGAAGCCAAATGGTGCTTCCACAGAAAAGAACAGAGAGCAAACATAGAAAATTGAAAGCCCCATGTTGTTTTTCCCTGAGAAAGTGTTGTCAGAGGCAGAGGCATGCAGTTTGATGACCAATACTAGCAGCCACCAAATCACATCTCATTTCACATGAACCCCAGAATGTTGTCTTCAAATGATGGCTGGACCACTCAAATCTTTCTCACAAGTGGCAGACAAGCCATATATGGTAAGAACTCTGTTGTATTGTACTCTACAGGTTGCAACAGATCAAAAACCAGAAGCTTCCATTCAGCTTTATCCCAGTTTTAGCTCTGCTAGAAATAGAAGCTGAGATGGTATTTCAAAATTCAGCTATCCTTTTAGGAAGGTAATCTTGTCTTACCTATTGGCTGTGAAGTGCTGTTTTATTTAAAATCGCAGAAGTAAAATTTTCCTTAAGAGTACAAAAGGCATTGTTTTGGCAGTACCTTACTGTCCCACAACGGTCACTGGGCATGGTGCAAGACAGTAACAGAAGCAACATAATGGTGTAAATGTGTGAACAGTCTTATTTCCAGATTTTTAAGCACATAAAAATAATAAAAGTTTAGCCTACCCAGGATGAAACCTCACCGGGTTTAGTATCACGGTGTAGACAAATGAAGGTGTTACATCACATGCTAAGGGGCACAAACATCAACTCACCGCCTCCTTGCAACAAAATAATCACTGAAGCAAAAATGCTTTAAAATAAAATAGAGACTCAAAAAATCATAAATTTATTCTTCATCCAATTAATCCTTCAGTGAAGGAGAGCAAATCCCATTGGAATAATAAAGGAACTACTTACTCGTTAGCATTGCAATGTTTTGTCTTTTCTTTTAGGAATAGAATATTGTACTGGGTCTTTTTGGAATGGAGTTAATTTTCTTCATAGCAGCCTGGATGGTGCTATATTGTGGATTTGTGACTAAATAGTGGTGATAACACGCCAATGTTTTTGCTGTTGCTGAACAGTGCTTACACAGTATGAAGGTCTTCTTTTGTTTCTCACTCTGCTGACCCAGTGAGTCAGCTAGGGGTAGGCAAGAGGCTGGGAGGGGACAGGGCCGAGACACAGGACCCAAATTGGCAAAGGACTGTACTGTAGCATGACATTCAGCAGTAAAAGCTGGTGGAGGGGTAGAAATGAGATGAAGTTTTCCAAGGTAGCCATTGCTCAGGGACTGTCTGGGCTTTGGTCAGCTGGTGGTGACTGATTGTTTTTGCACCACTTTCTTGTTTGCTTGTTTGTTTTTCTTCAGTTATTAAACTGTCTCCATCCTTATGCATGAGTTGGCCTTCCAGTTCTCTCCCTGTCCTGCTGTGGGAGACTGAACAAGCAGCTGCAGGGGGCTGAGCAAGCTGTATGAGGCTTGGCTGCCTATGAGTGCTAACCACCAGCAAATAAGCTTGCTAATTTTTCAGCTGCTGAAATTTCTACCTCTCAGCTCCATTAGTAGCTGGTGAACTAAAGTGGACAAGGTATCTACTGTCACCAACACCCTAGTTGCCCCCTTGTCTAACTCTGCTCAGATGGTGCATCTCCAGTGTGTAACTAGGAGACATGGAGCAAAATTGCTTCCAAATAAAAAATCTCAAAAATTTGACAGCCTTTCTGGGCAGAGTGAAGGAGACAAGCACAGCTTCCCATTTTGATTTTCCTGCCTTCTGAAACCATGCTTTTTCAAGATTTTTTTTCTCCTTTCACAGTTTCTAGCATATATGTCAATGTTCACAGTATTGTTTGTCCCAGCTTGCAAGTGTGAGAAATCAAGTAGAAGATGCACCACATTCTTTCTTGTCATATATAATCAGGTTCTAATCTGACAGGAGCACTCTACAGAATCTGCAGTCAATTACTAGTAATTTCTGTGGCTCAAGTTATGAAAGTTGCTAGAAGAAGCCATGAGTCTTGCAATGCTGTTTAATTCTAGTAACAAACTAAGGATAACATAGCTAAGCGGGATACAGTTCACCAAGATCTACCTGCAGGAAGCAATCTCTTGCGGTTCTGTGTAGTGGCTGTTTTCTCACTTCTGGGCTCTCCAGTTATGCCACCCAACAGCTCAGCAGTAGTCAAGCACTAACCCGCCTTATAGGATCATAAGACGTATAGGGTGTCTCCCTCTACGTCAAAGACCAGCTGGAGCACATGGAGCTCCTTACTGGGGTTAGATGAGGAGCCGACTGAGAGTTTATGGGCCAAGATCAGACGGAGACCAGGGACAGGCACGATTACAATGGGGGTCTGCTACAGGCTGCCTGACCAAGAAGAACAAGTGGATGAGGCCCTCTGTAGACAGACAGGAGCAGCCTCATGCTCACAAGCTCTGGTCCTGATGGGGGATTTCAGCCACCCTGATGTCTGTTGGAGGAATAATACAGCTCAGCACAGGCAGGACAGGAAGTTCCTGGAATGCGTTGATGACGACTTCCTTCTCCAAGTGATAGAGGAGCCAACCAGGAGAGGGCTTATGCTGGTCCCTGTTCTTACCAAAAAGGAAGGGCTGGTGGGGAATGTGGAACTTAAGGGCAGCCTGGGATGGAACAACCATGAGATGGTGGGGTTCAAGATCCTTAGGGCAATGAAGAGGGTGCACAGCAAGCTCACTACCCTGGACTTCAGGAGAGTGGACTTGGGCCTTTTTGGGGATCTGTTTGGAAGAGTCCCATGGGATAAAGCCCTGGAGGGAAGAGGGGGCCAAGAAAGGTGGCTAATATTCAGGGATCACTTCCTCCAAGCTCAGGAGCAATGCATCCCAACAGAGAAGAAGGCAGGCAAAAATGCCAGGAGGCCAGCATGGATGAACAAGGAACTCCTGGGCAAAATCAAACAAAATAAGGAAGTGTGCAGAGGGTGAAAGCAGGAACAGGTAACCTGGGGAGAATGCAGAGAAACTGTCCGAGAAACTAGAGATCAGGTTAGGAAAGCTAAAGCCGTAATAGAATTAAATATGGACAAGGATGTTAAGGGTAAGAAGAAGAACCTCCATAGGTATGTCAGTGATAAAAGGAGGACTAGAAAAAAACGAGGGACCCCCTCCCGAAGAAAGCGGGAGACCTGGCTACCCAGGATATTAAGAAGGCTGAGGTACTTAGTGACTTCTTTTCAAGCCGCACTGCCCAAGTAACAGAAGGCAAAAGCAGTGACTGGGAGAAGGAAGAACCACCAGCTGTAGGAGAAGATCAGGCTCAAGACCATCTAAAGAACCTGAAGGTGCACAAGTCCATGGGACCTGATGAGATACATCCATGGGTCCTGAAGGAACTGGCAGATGAAGTTGCCAAACCACTATCCATCATATTCGAGAAGTTTTGGCAGTCTGGTGAAGTTCCCATGGACTGGAAAAGGGGAAACATAACCCCCATTTTTAAAAAGCGAAATAAGGAAGATGCAGGGAAACTACAGGCCAGTCAGTGTCACCTCTGTGCCTGGCAAGATGATGGAGCAGATCCTCCTGGAAACTATGCTAAAGCACATGGAAAACAAGCAGGTGATTGGTGACAACCAACACGGCTTCCTCAGGGGTAAATCATGCTTGACAAATTTGGTGACATTCTACAATGGGGCCACAGCACTGGTGGATAAGGGAAGGGCAACTGACATCATCCACCTGGACTTCTGCAAAGCCTTTGACACTGTCCCATATGACATCCTTTTCTTTAAGTTGGAGGGACATGGATTCAATAGAAGTACCACTCGCTGGATAAGGCA
>NW_010118256.1:0-12722 GCF_000699245.1 Pterocles gutturalis | reverse complement strand
CAGAGGGACCTTGACAGGCTTGAGAGGTGGGCCAATGCAAACCTCATGAAATTCAACAAGGCCAAGTGCAAGGTCCTGTATGTGGGTCTAGGCAATCCCAAGCACAAATACAGACTGGGTGGAGAATGGATTGAGAGCAGCTCTGAGGAGAAGGACGTGGTGATGTTGGTTGATGAGAAGCTGAACATAAGCCAGCAATGTGCACTTGCAGCCCAGAAAGCCAACCATGTCCTGGCCTGCATCAAAAGAAGCATTAGCAGCAGGTTGAAGGAGGTGATTCTCCCCCTCTACTCCGCTCTCGTGAGACCCCACCTGGAGTATTGTGCTCAGATGTGAGGCCCCCAACATGAAAAAGACATGGACCTGTTGGAGCAGGTCCAGAAGAGAGCCACAAGGATGGTCAGAGGGCTGGAGCAACTCCCCTATGAGGACAGGCTGAGAGAGCTGGGGTTGTTCATCCTGGAGAGAAGAAGGCTCTGAGGAGAACTAATAGCAGCCTTCCAGTACCTGAAGGGGGCCTACAGGAGAGATGGGGAGGCACTCTTTATCAGGGAGTGTAGTGAGAGGACAAGGGGTAACGGGTATAAGCTGAAAGAGGGTAGATTTAGGTTAGACATTAGGAAGAAATATTTCTACTGTGAGAGTGGTTAGACGTTGGAACAGGTAGCCCAGGGAAGTTGTGGATGCCCCATCCCTGGAGGTGTTCGAGACTAGGTTGGATGAGGCTTTGAGCAACCTGATCCAGTGGAAGATGTCCGTGCTCATGGCAGGGGGGTTGGAACTCAATGATCTTTAAGGTACTTTCCAACCATAACCATTATATGATTCTATATGGGACTCACCAGGATCTCCTGGATAAAACCCTTACACCACCACTTCACATAAACTCATTTTTTGATTTATCATATTCCATCTTAAAACTAGTTTGTTTTTTTACATTCACTGCTCCTTTGAGAAAACAAAGTTACAGAGTTTCATCCTTCTCATTATTTGGAATGGTCTTTGGATTACCTGTTTGAATTTATTTGTAGAACTATTATAACCATTAATTCTTATGCTAGTTTTATCTTTAAATAGCTATTTTCCTTCCCTGAAGTTTACTTCTCTGATGTTTTCATAGCCAGCAGACATATCGGAATTTACTAACCTGAATAAGACAACGCTTCTAATCTCCTCTCAAAAAATAAAAATTACCCTCCTCAAATGGCCCTAACAGTCTTATTTTGCATGTATTCTGATCTGAAATATATTTTCTTGAACCTGGGTGGCAACAATTTTATGTATGATTCATCATACTGGATGGTTCTTCTGTGACATTGAGATTAGGAATTTAATTTCTTCAATTATTTGCATTTAATGGCCTCGTGACTTGCTGCACAAATTGTAGCTTCTGAGTACATGATCTTGAACTCTGCAATCATGAATGTAATCTTTCTACTTTTTTTGAAAGCCCTCCCTGTTTATCCTGGTTTTCATGTTCCCTCGTGTTTATACAGTGACAGCAACACTCAATCTGTGTCAGCAAAAGGTTTCAGTAGCCCAGTTCCTCGAAATGATTAAGAAATAATCTCAAGACTGATCCTTGAGAAACTCCACAAATAGTCTTCCTCCTGACTGATAGCTTCTCTTTCCAAGTGAGTACCTCGTTGCCTCTGCTTCAGGAAATCCTTTGCTCGTTTTTACATCAAAGTCCATTTTCTTAGATTTAGTAATTCATTTTCCACAGTTCACTGTATCAAATACTTTGCGGGATGCCAGATAAATGAGATCAACAACATGAAGCTCAACCATCTTCTCAAACGAAAGACAGAAACCAAATGAGTTGGGCACAACTTGCATTTCTTTTATAAATTTTTAGGTTCAACATAGTTTCCACTCAGCTCCACTTCTCTAATTACTCCTTCCTCTAAAAAAACTGATTAAAATTCCTACAAGCAACAATCTACACAGGGACAGAATTGGGCTTTACGAGTTGTCTGTAATCCAGGTTGCAGACGCAGATCTTTTCTTTTGTCAGACAAAAGGAGTACAGTTGTCACTCTCCTTTTCCCCTGGACCTGTTAAATAAGGTTGCTAGGCTACTTTCATCGGAGAAAGAGCACAAATATATGACCATAAGACAACATTCACGACAATTCAAGACTCCCAAATGCAGGCATCGTGACTGAGGGAGTGCAAAATGAGAGAGCAATGAATCCCTAAACAACCTTCAAATGCCATACTCACTGTCAGTAAGAGTCCAGCCATTCTCACCCACGTTTGGCATTTATTGCAATAACAGTTGGGGAGCTGGGGGCAGTGAGGGGGCTGGTGAAGCAGTATGAATGACTTTCACTACCCTGTAATTTGTATTTAGGGGTTTATTTATAACTCCTCAGTGCAGAAGCTCTGCACTCTCTAAGGTATGGTGCCCAGCCACCACCAGGCTTAATGAGCAGGTAATACAGCCTTTGAGGCTGCCTTAGGAGGGGACAGAAGAAGTGACACTCCCTTCATAGCTGCACAGAGCAGGATTTGACTGCCATACCTGCCACCTGTGCATTCAGATAATACTCAAGCACCACACATCAATTATAAGTAGTAAAAATAAAATTGTTACTATTACCACACTGTTGTAAATTATGCTTAATGGCACTGAATTTTCAGTTTTATAAAAAAATGCAAATTAGGGAGTTAAACAGCTAACATTTCTGTGTTTTCCAAGGACAGGCAGTAAAAGCAGTAGTGAAATCCACGGCTTCCCTGGCAGTTACACAATTAAGAATATTTTATTTTTAAATGTCAGTTGCAACGCCATAGTTGTTGCCTAAGATATCATTTATTCCCAGTTTAAATATTTAATTCATTATTAAAAAAAAAAATAAACAGTATTTTGCAGCAAGGTCCTGCACATGGGTTGAGGCAATCCCAAGCACAAATACAGGCTGGGTGGAGAATGGATTGAGAGCAGCTCTGAGGAGAAGGTCTTGGGGGTATTTGTTGATGAGAAGCTCAACATGAGCCGGCAGTGTGCGCTTGCAGCCCAGAAAGCCAACCATGTCCCGGGCTGCATCAAAAGAAGCATTAGCAGCAGGGCGAAGGAGGTGATTCTCCCCCTCTACTCTGCTCTTGTGAGACCCCACCTGGAGTACTGTGTTCAGCTGTGGGGCCTCCAACATAAAAAAGACCTGGACCTGTTGGAGAGGGTCCAGAGGAGAGCCACGAAATTGGTCAGAGGGCTGGAGCACCTCCCCTATGAGGACAGGCTGAGAAAATTGGGGTTGTTCATCCTGGAGAGAAGAAGGCTCTGAGGAGAACTAATAGCAGCCTTCCAGTACCTGAAGGGGGCCTACAGGAGAGATGGGGAGGCACTCTTTATCAGGGAGTGTAGTGAGAGGACAAGGGGTAATGGGTATAAACTGGAAGAGGGCAGATTTAGGTTAGACATTAGGAAGAAATCTTTCTACTGTGAGGGTAGTGAGACACTGGAACAGGTTGCCCAGAGAAGCTGTGGATGCCCCAGCCCTGGAGGTGTTCAAGGCCAGGCTGGATGAGTCTTTGAGCAACCTGGTCTAGTGGAGGGTGTCCCTGCCCACGGCAGGGGGGTTGGAACTCGATGATTTTTCCAACCCTAGCCATTCTATGAGTCTATGATTCTAATTAAACTTTATCACTTCTGATGGCCAATGCAGCATAGTAATAATGGTAACGCAACTTTGCCATTTAAGACGGGACTACGTTAGTGCTCCTGACAAGGTGTCAGAGACAAAATACAGATGAGGTTACAGAGAACCTTTATTACCTAAGGATCCCATTCAATGTGAATGCAGATCCACTTGTATGAAATGGAGTAAAACAGAAAGCAATTTTCTACATTGATCTGCAATGATCTGATAGCAACTTCATATAGGACAAGATCAATAGTCTCCTTTTTCTAGTCTTCTCTGCTGAATCAGTCCCATTGCTTTTGATTTCTCTGAAAAGACATATTGCTATTCAAGCTTACAGGTAACAGTTAAAACATCAATTTTTTTTTTTTTTTTACTTGTACTCAAAGCATACAAGCAAAGGAAGGAAGAAGGCTTCCGGAATTCCTTTTGCATAACAAAGTTGCGAAAACTTTTTTTGCCACTAGGGGTTATAAAAGCTGTAGCACAGTAACAAATGGACACTGGGCTAGTAATATTTAATTCTTTAAGCAACCTTCATGTGTTCAATTAGTAAAATTTAAACATGCTGAAAGAAATTGCAAGTGACTTCTACAAACAAAAAATAAGAAGGATAAAGCTTGGGATCTCAGTCTGTGGTCAGAAGAGCACAAGTACAATGCAAGGGGTGTAAAAAAAGAGGTTCTCTTGTAACAGAGGAGAGGCAGAAAAACATGAAGAAGTTCTTGTGGGCTGAAAGGTAGAGAGAGATACCTTAGGGGAAAATAATGTTGGGTGAACATCTACTGAAAGGGCTGAAAAGGAAATTAATTAAAATAAAAACAAATTAAAATAAAAATAATATGAGCTGAATGAAAGATATTTTGCTAGATCAGAAATTCTATGTAAAAGTGTGTGACTTCCTTTTTTCATGTGAGCAGATAAGCTGAAACATGGACTCTGGTCTCCATGGGGATCCCAGAAAAAAAAGTGTATCTCACAGGTACAAAGTAGAGTATAAGCTCAGTTTCCAAGCTAGAAAACACTTTCTGAACATCAGAAGTAAACATGAAATAAATTATTTGGGAAGAGTAGAACAATACATTTTGATCACCTTGGAAACTGAAAAAAACTTCTTCTTGGATAAAACTCTTCCATCATAAGCAGAATGGTGTGCAAAGCCTCCACCACTTACTGTGACCCAAGTGAAAACTGACAAATAAACCACAGAGTCTGCTAATACTATTCTTCTCTGTGTAGAAGGAGAGTGTTCTAATATTGTTATATATATAGTTACCTAAAGCAATATGAGAAAGACAATAGATAGGAATCTTTTGGCAAAAATAATTTTTGTAATGAGTAGTTACCATGGCAGTGTTTACAGTCTGAGCCCAGTACCCAATGGCACTATTTAAAATCCTTCCAAGAAATTCAGCTTAATAAAGTCCTGGCCTTTGCAAGATCCAATTATGTTGAAATTTGTTAAAGCTCTATGTTTGTATTACATTTTAGTACAATATTCCCATTTTTGATAAATTAAGCAGATGAATAAAAAAGATTGTTTTTCCTCTAGTTCATCCAGTAAAAAGTATAGTTTTGTACTTTTGGGATGCACTAACCAAGGGTTAAATTTTCAGGAGCTTACCAGCTGTTCCAGTATGAGCGAACCATAATTTGAGCAGCTAGCCTTAAAGCAACTGGTACCTTTCTAAAAACAGTCACTTGTAACAGAGGTGTTTAATACTCCCCCTTCAAACGGGGAATATAAATAAAATTTTTCTCAGTTGTATGTAAGACTGAGCTGTTGGACAGATAACATTCAATACTGAATAAATGGCAAGGGTAAGAGATGAGTCTGCAACTCCTCAGAGCTATACTACATTTACATTGAGAATATGTATTTTCTTCTTGGAAACTCACACATCAGCACACTGGGAATATTATTAATAGAAAAACCTGTTTTAGGCATCTAGAAGTCATTTAAAACTGTATTACTTATAGTTTTCCCCCAGTGAGTTCTAGGAAATTGGATTAATGTTATGCACAAATGAAATCATATACTCTGACGTAGGGAGGAAACCAAAAAAATCTCTGTGATTTCTTACTAAAATACACCTCAAAAGCATAGTTATTTTTCCTCTTAAATTTGGTATATCGAAAGTGTGAGAGAACATAATGAGATATAAAAGTTTTATTAAGAGTTTTTTGAGATGTTTCACAAATAATCTGTGGGACAAAAAATCCTGATAGAGCCTCACTATCCAATCCCAGCACAAAAGCTTTGGGATCACATGAAAATGCCGTTCATTACTTCATATGTGAACATGGGAATATATCCTACTGGATATTTTCAATCATAGCAATTACTAACGTACTAGCACTAACTGATACACAGAGACTGCACTGCAGCCGTGCAGTCAGAGCCAGAGCTGCAAACTCACCCAGAAACCATTGCCAAAGAAAAACCCCCGGCTATACCCCTGCTCGTAATTTTTTTCGATTATTCCTGGAAAAACCAGATCTGACAACTTTGAGACAGACAACAACCCCATTTTGCAGTTTTCTCCATTTTTGTTTACTTTCTTCACATGAAAATATTTGCTATTTCACTAAAAGAATCAAATCAAAGGAGTTCCCAGATCCAAATTTGATCTGTTCGAGTCCATAGGTGATTACAACTAAGAGTGTGATTTGAAATATCTGAGAATGGATATAATTCTTTTTTCTCTCTGACTCAGGGTAGAGCATTCCATTCAAAATCAGGTAAAACAGGAGCATGAATTTTGGTTCCTGCAGATATCTCAGTTCAGAGACTGCTTCTGCAGCAATATCTTTTTTCACTGAAAGTATTCTTATTATCTCCTGTTCTATCACACTTTTAAAGCCCTCTTGTGAGAATCAAAAGCAGTCTGAACATGGCTCACCAGTTTAGCTTCTGCTGGATGATTTGTTGGTCTAAACTTGGCTTCAATTCTGTCTGAAGATTGAAGACTCAACAGAATAGGTGTCACTGCCAACTTCAACCATCTGTCATTACTCTCAAGTATATTTTAGCTGTGATATTTACCTGCTTGCTGCTGTTTTGTAAACAGAACACAAAATGATGAATACCTTATCACTTAACCTTTCCAGAGACCTTACCTTCTGATTTAACACCCAGACCTCACTCCTTGCTTAGACAGAGCTCCCAGACCAAACCCATATTGATTATTTTCCCTGTGATAATTTAGCAGCTAGATGACTAAAGCATGAAATGTTTCATTTTGAAGCAGCATCCAAAAACTTCAAAATATCCAAGACACTTCATAATAATGTCTTATTAAAATAATGAACGTTTCCAATACATATTAGTGTCTATGTCTGTATGAATACATAGTACATGAAGTAAAGGCATAGCCATTTGCAAGAATACCATCTCCCACATCAACAAAGAGAGCCTTCTACAAACTGAGTTTAAAACTTCTCTGTAATTTATGCCATAACAACAAGGGCAGCTCTATTGCTCGTAGGCAGTCTATCAACATAGGACACTCACTAAGACTGAAAAGTGCTGAACAGTTCAGTTCACAGTCCTGGAGTGGTTTTTTTTTGTATTATTTCTTTTTAAATTAGATGGATGAATCTGTGTCTTTGTCTGGATATGCTGGAATTACTGCTGTGATGTAGAATTATTGCATAACTAGCATCTATGGCTAGCCAAATTTGTTAATTTGGGTATGCAGTGTCTCAAAAAGAAAGGTTCAAATCCAGGTTTCTCCAGATGAGTGTTTGGTACAGTCATTCCAGCTCTCATTTAGTGAATCTAGAAACAAAAAAAAATCTGAAGAAGAGTTCACTGTTAAGAGGAGGATGGTGAGTGCTAGAACATCGTGTCTCTAGCAGGACCTACAGCAAACAGTTTTCTGATATTCATTGGGCTTTCCAGTCAAATATTTACATAAAAAGCAGCAGCAGAAATACTGAAAGGAAGAAAGCAACACCTTGGGTATAAGCTAGAGGGATGATCATATTGGAGGGAAAATGAATAACTGGGAATAACATAAAAGCTACTGATGAGCAGAGATCACACAGTTTAAATGTAATTGAAAGAAGAGTGATTGCTACTAGAAGCATTTGAAACTTTCTTCCTTGTTTCCCAAGAAAGGTCTGATATGGCCTTACATTACCCTCTACTGAGAATTGGTTACGTAGAATGATCTGGTTTTGTGCCTTTATTCTGGAAACAGACTTTATTAGCATTCATAATCACTTTTTCTTCAGGATCATTTTCATTAACAATTCATAATATTACAAGAAGAAAGAAAAAATCTTTCCTAGCCTTTACCTGCCTTGTTTGTTAAGAAGCAACCCCTTAAAACAACGTTTAATGGTTTAGGGTAAACTCTAGAAGGGAACTCTGCCCTTTCCGCTTTCTTCCACATCACCTGGTAAAAGGTATTTGACCATGAAACTCACTGACCCCTCTGAGTTCCACAGTCAAAGTGCTGACAATGAGTTAGTATTTATTTTATGTCCATTATCTCCTGCTTGTGTCTTATTTATGATTTGTTAGTGTATTTATCTGCCATGTTGAAACTATAAAATATATCTCAATGTCAGTGGGAAAATTTCTGTGTAAAATATGTTAGTAAATGAATCAAAAGCATTAGTGTTACGCTATTAATAGAGTAGAAAAAGAGTAGATACGAGTAGAAAAGTCTAGCACTGATTTCTGTGTTGCGGGATGCTCCCTCTCTCTCTTCCTGTTTTTCTTAGTTAAAGCTATAAAAACTATGGAGGTGGAAGTTCAAATCTCTATCGTTTTTTTCAAAGTTGTTAACTCTTAGTGTACACGAGGAATACCAGCCATTGGGAGAGCTTAGGACTACTGAATTTAAAAATGAAAGCTGAAGTATTAGTATACTTGGGTGCATGGACTCAGCTACAGGGGCTTCATAGTGGACTCCATTTCTTCAGCTCTCAAAGGCTATAGTAACACTCTTCTTTATAAGAGCCGTAAATCTCTCTCAAACCATTGCAGTCTTTCAGACCAGCTTTTTGTACTGTAAGATCAGAAAACACAGGAGAGCCAAACACTGAAACTCTTGTTATTATGTAGTTTAAAATAGCAAAGGCCAAAGTAGGTAAGCGTTAAGAACTTGTTTCTCTAAAAACCCTGATGTCATGTTGGATATACCAATTTATTAAATGGGGATCATTACTGAGCTCATCGTAAAATTCAGAAGATGGATTTTTTGCAACATTATTTTTTATTCCTTTTTAACACAATCTTATGTTTTAATTCATCTTCTTTGAGGTTTACAATTATCCTAACCTGTAAAGAATATAAAACACCACATGTTCTCAGGAAGAACTCTCCATCTACTTGAATACAATTACTGCCTTATAGTCATATGTCTTTTTTTTCCCATGTTTGTGCCATACTACACACATGGTATTGCATACAATTCGGCAAGTATAATTACAGCCAGAGAGCTGTAAAAATTTAGAGGGCACTGTTTACTGGAAACAAGTATGAAGAAAATTATCAGTAAATGAGTAAGAATATCCACAGACACTAATTTCCCTGCAATATAGTTAAATGGCATAAGTATAAATAGCTGAATATGTTGAACCAACATACCAATTTCCACTGGGAGACAGCTGATTTGATTTTTTGGCAACTCCAGTACTCTCAGATCTTGAAATAATGCAATGTAGGCTGGAATGGTTTGTATCAATGTATTGGACACGTGCCATTCTTTCAGATAGGTCTGTTCTTTCAGAGAATCTGGGAATTCCTGTAAATGAAATAAGAGCGGGCAAATATAAAACATCAAGTTAGAATATTGTTCTACCTTGTTTTTAAATACAGGCGAAAAAAATTCCACAGCAAAACCAAAAAACCCACAGCCAACACTTTGCCTTCATTATCTTGATGTAGAACAGCAGTTTGCCAAACTCTCACAGGAGCTGTTTGCTTTTGAAGAGCATTGCAGCTGTCTGTCACCACATATTCATTTTTTCAACTGCTAATGCAATCATTTTCCTCTAAAACTGAAACCTATCTGAAGCATTCAACCTGTTTTATGTCTACCATATTATCTCCTTTTCCCAGCTGGTGGTTTTTTCTAAAATACATTTCAGTGCTTTAATCCACACATCAAGATGTAGTAAAATGCAACATGGAACAGAGGAGTGGGTATACAGAGAATATCTAAATAGGGCTTGCCACAAAAAAAAAAAAAAAAAAAAAAAAAAAAAAGAAAAGAAAAGAAAAGAAAACCACCAATGCTTCAAAATTTGTTTTTCAAGATAGAAGACCGTTCAATGAACAGAAACATTTCAGATGGGATACACACATATCACCTCTCAAAGTCTCTTTTCAAGTAAGTGACTTAACTTCCTAAGTTGTTTCAGAAATGTTTGAAAACTTTTATTGAATTTCTTCAGGAAGAATAAAAATACTCAACTTCTAAATCAGTCCACAATTGCAATTAATTCTTGCTTTAGTCCTATAGAGTCTTTTTCTTTAAGAATTCTAGTATTGTTCCAAATACGCAGCAAATAAATTTGCTTCTGAGTGATTTTCAGACTACTCTATTTGTCCCAAATATCCAATGTGTAACAGTTACTGAAACAATGTTTTAAAGCCTTTAATTCTTACAAAATTTCTTCAGTTGATTGGTATTCAGTTCACACGTACACACCTTTGTTTGAATTATGTTACCTAATTCCTTGAACTTGAAACAGACAAAAACCAATTCATAAAGTTGAAGGTCAGATCATTTAAACTCCACTTTCTAAAGCAGCATATAATTTACCAGTCTGTCCTGCATTTTATATCACTGTGCATTGGTAAAATCTGGAATAAATAATCTGGATGAGGTGCTATCACTAACTGGTCCACAAAAAGAAGTGCAAAAGTTTCAGCTTTTAAGTCCTTTATAATTTCAAAATTTGTCTCTGGTGCATGAAGAATACAATAGAGTAGGAAATACTGTTTTTTTATGCAGAGGGTATGATGATATTACTTATTTTTTTTTATGTCTATATTTCATAGATCTCCCAAGACATTAACAAGAGTGATGCATTTTAATTGTTTTTTATTAATTATGAACTTTTGAACCAGGAATAGTGCTATTTAACTCTCAGCTAAATTAAAACATCTAATTGTAATTAAAGATATACTGGACTGTTGATCATAATCTGTTGTTTGGTTGGTTGTTGCTGTCTCTAATTTCAGTTCTTTTCAAATTTATACACGCAGACACTTAGCCTATATACGTAGTTCTGCCTTGTTACCTGCCATTCCATATTTGATATAGATCATTTCATTTCTTGCTTTATTTTCCCACTAGGTCTATATTGCATTGTGATCCATCTTCTATATTTTTCAGTTTATGGCAGTTAAAAAACAAAATGCCTGAAATGCCTCAGGGCTGGTAATGAGAAATTTCTCCAGCATTCTTGGGTGGGTTTCAACTCCTCCACTTTCAGTGCTGCATATTTTTCTGCAGCAAAATAAAAGAATAAATATCAATTGCAAATTCAGGTAGTATTGTCTTTCGCACCTGTACAGAATTGAAAATAAAACACATAAGGGACAACATTTAGCTGGAGCGTCATAGATGCCACTGTAGGGAAGAACTCTGATTCACAGGGAAAGCAGATGCAGAATAGTCATACTGGAGGGAAAAAGATGTCTGGGTAACAGATACCATTTGCCAGTCCATTTCTCCCCAGTCGAGGTCTGTCTTTGTCTTTCTAATGACCTATTGTTTTTTTTTGCACCTTGTTGTCACAACGGACCACCTCCAGCTCACAGATACCATTTGCCAGTCCATTTCTCCCCAGTCGAGGTCTGTCTTTGTCTTTCTAATGACCTATTGGTTTTTTTGCACTTTGTTGTCACAACGGACCATCTCCAGCTCCTTGCTAGCAGATACAAGAGGGCGCAAAGCAGAACACTTGGCTTTGTGAAGCCAAAAGCCTTGCTGTTCTCCCAGACTCGTTGGGGTGTCCCACAAACTTCTCCTTGATACATTGAAAACAGTACGGTGTACAAAGGACTCCTTCAGATTAAGATCAAACTCCTTCATAATTTCAGAAAAAATACTTCAAAATATTTTTGAAGTTATTTATTATTAAAGCAGAAATATTTTTAAAAATCTTTACTTCAGTCTGAAGGGTAGTTTAAAGCACCAAGATATTCTTGTGCAGCAACTGAAATTAATTCAGACATAGAATCATAAAATGGTTTGGGACAGAAGAGATCTTAAAGATCATCTAGTGCCAACCCCCCTGCCATGGGCAGGGACACCCTCCACCAGACCAGGTTGCTCAAAGCCTCATCCAGCCTGGCCTTGAACACCTCCAGGGCTGGGGCATCCACAGGTTCTCTGGGCAACCTGTTCCACTGTCTAACCACCCTCACAGTAAAGAATTTCTTCGTAAAATCTAGTCTAAATTGACCCTCTTCCAGGTTAAATCCATTACACCTCATCCTGTCACTACATGCTTTTGTAAAAAGTCCCTTCCCAGCTTTCCTGTAAGCCAAGAATGGAAGGAGGTTCCATTCTTTTACCAATTGCACTGACTTACCTGTTTTTATTGAGATTTTTCCTCATTTCAGCTGGGACAGAGTTAACTTTCTTCATAGTAGCTAGTAAGAGGCTGTGTTTTGGATTTGTGCTGAAACGAAGGCTGACAGCATACTGATGTTTATAGTTGCTGCCAGGACAGTCAAGGACTTTTCAGCTTCTCTGCTGTGCCAGTGTCTGCAGGTGCAGGAGAAGCTGGGAGGGAGCACAGCCCCCATTACTAGCCTAGGATTCAACCTTGGTTTTAGGATTGAGACACAAATAAGCCAATGGTATATTCCGTATCATGCACATCATGCCCAGTATATAGATGAGGCTCTGTCTGGAAGTTTGCAGAAGTTTCCTCTCTCTCTCTATGGGTCACCCCTCTCTTGGGTTGGCCTCGCTCTCGGTTCGCTCTCAGACACTCGAGCTCTTATCTCTTCCTGGTCTGTATTTTCAGGACTCTCACTGCTCCGGGATTGTTAGCCGGGAACAGCCTGAACCTTGGTCATCAGGTGGGGAGCAGTTGCAT